>NC_041382.1:368537228-368580368 GCF_002162155.2 Triticum dicoccoides | reverse complement strand
AAATTTTTCGACCAAAATTTTTTTTTTTTGACTGCCCGGACCCAAAAACTGGAAACGGGTCAAAAAAAACTTCCTATAATGGCACCTGTCTCAAAACACTCAGAAACACCTAAAAATAGGATAGCCAGAAATTTTTTCGAAAAATGCGTTTTCGAAAAATTTTGGGCCTAAACGGAGCGTGGCTACCCGACTTTTTTTTATTTCCGAAACCTACTCCGGCAAGGAAACACAAATCGGAATCTAGATGGATCCCGAAAACAAACCTAATAAGCAAAGAACTCGGATTGGTGGTGGATATATGGTGGTGGTATATAGCAGCGGTGGTGGTAGCGGTGGTAGTATATGGATATGGATCGGTGGTGGCATATGGACACGGATTGGTGGTGGTATATGGATACGGATTCGGTGCGGTGGTGGTAGATGGCAGGGGCGATGATGATGGTGCGGCGGCGGCGTGACAACTTATGACCAGAACTCGAAACTCTAAAAGACTAGACTCTAAGACCAGCAACTAGACACGACGATGCAACCGCAAATTCAACAAAGCAAAACCCTAAAAAGATTATGCAAGGCTCAGATTGGTTCGGATATGATGAACTAACCCTAATTTTTTTTTGTGGCTTTTTCGTGGACTATAGGTATGAAGAACAGACTCGATCTAAACTACGAAAAACTGTAAAATCTCACCGAGCAACCTGGAAATCTGATACCACTTGATAGAGGCAAAGGTGTCCCGTCTTTTCAATGAGATGATGGATATCGCTTTGGTGGAAGTCGACTTTGACGATCCGACTACGAACGTGCGAGGACGTCGCGCCTTAGCAATCGCTAAACCAACTCCGAGAGGTTATTGACCACGCTGGCGCACGATCAACCTGACCACGAGGGTCTGTTTCCTGCGAGCAAACGAAGAACAAGCAAGAAACTAAGATTGCAATCTGGATATTGCGAATATAAGATGAAAGCTTTATTGATCAAGGTGGGGTTCTGTGACGCCTTTGTCTGGTCGTTGAACACAAACGAAGTACGCGAAGTTGCAGCTATGGCGAACTTTTAATCTAAACAAAACCCAAAGTCTAAACGATGCCCTAAGGGCTGTATATATGGAGGAAGAGGGGGGAATTTCGTGGCCCTTGGTGGAGGGGTCCGAAATCAACCCTATCTCTTGTTTCCCCACACATACGGACTCTAAAAATACCCTATACTTATGTATTTCGAAATTACATGGGTCTGGCCCAATAATAAGGTGACGCAGCACCTAAAATAGCCTCGGGACGAAATTTATGAAGTGGCATCTTGTATATTTCGTCCAAGGCTTCATGCACGTCCAAGAACGGAGTTACAAGTGATGATTTCAGGACTTTGAAGCCACCATAATGGGTGCATGAAGCCTTGGACGAAATATACAAGATGCCACTTCATAAATTTCGTCCCGAGGCTATTTTAGGTGCTGCGTCACCTTATTATTGGGCCAGGCCCATGTAATTTCGAAATACATAAGTATAGGCTATTTTTAGAGTCCGTATGTGTGGGGAAACAAGAGATAGGGTTGATTTTGGACCCCTCCACCAAGGGCCATGAAATTCCCCCCCTCTTCCTCCATATATACAGCCCTTAGGGCATCGTTTAGACTTTGGGTTTTGTTTAGATTACAAGTTTGCCATAGCTGCAACTTCGCGTACTTCGTTTGTGTTCAACGACCAGACAAAGGCGTCACAGAACCCCACCTTGATCAATAAAGCTTTCATCTTATATTCGCAATATCCAGATTGCAATCTTAGTTTCTTGCTTGTTCTTCGTTTGCTCGCAGGAAACAGACCCTCGTGGTCAGGTTGATCGTGCTCCGGCGTGGTCAATAACCTCTCGGAGTTGGTTTAGCGATTGCTAAGGCGCGACGTCCTCGCACGTTCGTAGTCGGATCGTCAAAGTCGACTTCCACCAAAGCGATATCCATCATCTCATCGAAAGACGGGACACCTCCGCCTCTATCAGCCTGGGACAACCAGAGTCTCAGGGGCTACTATCTACACAGGGCACACCTAAAAATGTGCGGTACCATCACAAATGTACATCATTTTACGTACCTCAAAGCCCGTTAGTAGACTCATAAAGGCATCATGCAACCCGCTTTCAGCGAATGAAATCCTTTCCATCACCGTACCCATCAATGTACTGTGTTCTTCTGAGATGGCCGCTCGCTCCAACAGCTCTCTCAGTACGTCTGACCGCATACTAGACGGTGCCGGACTCTTCTGTTTGCTCTCTTCGAGAGCCGGACACTGGGGACTTCAGGTGACTATAGGATTATCTTCTGGCCTCACCGGATCAGGAGAGGCCCTCCGTGACGACACCTCAACGTCGCCCGCTTCTTGAGCGGAGGAGTCCGGGGGAGGCGTTTCGCTCTCCATCATCTCGGGAAGAAGATCCCTTGATAGAGGCGGGGGGGTGTCCCGATCTTTCGATGAGATGATAACTATCAATTTGGTGGAGACGACTTTGACGATCCGACTACAAACGTGCACGACGTTGCGCCTTAGCAATCGCTAAACCAATCTCCTGAGGTTACTGACGATGCTGGAAGCACGGTCAGCCTGACCACGAAGGTCTATTCCTGCAAGCAATCGAAGAACGAGCAAGAATATGATAAAAGCAATCTGAATATTGCAAATATGTATGAAGTATTGATAAAGGTGGGGATCCGAAAGCGGTCTTGGTCTGGTCGTTGGACACAAACGAAGTACACGAAGTTGCGTTGGCTAACTTTTAACTAAACAAATCCCAAGGAAAAAGCTACTAGATGGATCTACTTATATAGGAGCAAGGGGTGGCGGCCAAGGAGGTGGGAGGACGTCCCAAGGCAGCCTAAAACTAAATCTAGGTCGTACAAGGCCAATGGGCCCAAGTGGAGGTGATGTAACACCTTTGGACTTGTAGTTTGACTCGGATTCTGCTACAGCATCAGATTGTTTCGTCCACAACTCAACGCTCCGGACGAATTTGAAGGTGATTCCAATTGGGTTGGAAAGTGCTCGAAATCTAGTTTCCAACAAAAAAGGAATCACCCAATTCAGAGTCCGTATGAAAAACTTGTGTGCGTTTTGAGTCAGGTATGTCTGTGCAGTCCGAATCTGAATCCAGAACGTGAGAGACTTGGACTCTATCTTCTCTTGGGCCAAAAGTGACGTGAGAGAACTTTTTGGACAGCAAATAAACATCTCTTTCTTCCTTATCTTAATATGTGGATTGTACAAATGTCCCATACACCTGCAATTAGACAAAACACAAAAGTGTGTAAAGTATTTTTGTTCTGGATAACATTAATAGATTATTGAATAGTTTGCACTAGAAATCACCTGACAAATATGCATATATGCAATATTTTTGGTCATATCCAAGGTAGTCATGTCCTCATCATCCTCCCCTTCTTGAAAATAAAGCCGTCCTCGGCGTTGCTTAATCTGAAATGTGGCTAACAAAAGAGACAAGGTGTACATGTTGTATATGTATATGTCATCCATTTTAACTTCCCTTGATTTTTGCATATATGACACATGAATAGATGAGTAACTTGCATAGTTCATAAAATCTAAAGCCAAAAAATTAGCACAAGAAGTAGAAGGCATGAAAATATTGCAACTCAGTTTGCACATATAAGTGAAGCTCTTATTCATTTCAAAAGATTGACAATGTTCATCATTAAACCATCCCAACATTGGTGAATAAACCTTATTTGCATCAAATTTACATGCTACAACATGCTTAAATAAGCAAACATGCAATAAGTCATTCAACACAGAATCATCACCAAGATTAGAGGTCATATCAAAATGATTAAACATTGGTTCTTTTGCATCAATAGTTAATTCAATGGGTGCACTCAAAATTGTTGGTATTTCAGTTGTTTGATCACATGGCAAAGTCAAATTATCAACATAGTCCTCTAAAATAGGTGGTGTGATCAAAGTAGTGGGTAGCTCATCAGATGGTGCATTCAAATTGACAAGGCATTCATCATTCTCATGTAGAGATGGAAGATCAGTACCTTTGTCATTACCTCTTATGATCAACTCAGATGATGTAGCCATTCTCGGGGGCGATGTGTCACATGGTGGAGGTGATGTAGTCCTGACAACAACGGATGTGGTTGTCATAGTATGCCTAGTAGTTGAAGAAACAATCATATCAACTCTTGGAATGTGCACCATGCGCTTGTTCTCCTCGTGGCCAACACGTCGTTTTATTTCCTGTTCAGCTTTGCATGCAAGATGAAACATATGGTCCATAGGATAACACTCTTCATGAATTAGTATCTCTTGAATATCACGGTTTAATCCTCCCCAAAATCTATCCATAAAATCATCTTCACTTTCTTCTAAAGAGGAATGCAACAAGATAGTTTGTAAATCATCATAATATTTTGTTACAGTTTCACTACCTTGTTTTAAGTGTTGCATCTTCTTAATCATGTCACGAGTATAATAAGCAGGGACGAAAGTATGTCGCATGGAAAGTTTCAAATCATCCCAAGTAGTAGGTATATAATCAGGGTGTAACCGACAATATTCACTCCACCAAACCAAAGCATAACCAGTGAAAGAACCAACCGCAACCTTAACCTTTTTATGTTCATCGAAATTATGGGAAGCAAATATATTTTTTATGTCGAACTCCCATTCAATATATAAAGCAGGTTTGAAACGGCCATTAAATGGTGGTATAGATACATTAACCTGATCATGTGCATTTGGATGTTTGTGCACCTCTTGTGACGGTTGTGGTATTTGCAAAGGTGGTGGCACGTCTCCCGCGATCGATAAAGTCCATGAATTGACTCTGGATCCTGTCATGATTAGTAGAACAAGAAGCAAAACCCAAAAATAATGTTCCTATAACTACTAGGATGTGGTGGTAAACGCTCACAGTAAAGCAAATATCAATGTCTTACAAGTTCTTACCATGCAGCAGGCGGTGATCGGCAACCAGCGGTGTCAAGTAACTCCGAATATTGAGTAAAGCGATTGCCAGGGGAGCGTACGTATACACGGTGTAGAAATATGTGGAGCTGGGTTGGCTATATATGGTAGCAAAAGATTAGCAATAATGAATTCAAAGATGCAATGTTGAATAAACGCTCAACGACGGTACTGTGCTGGTCCTAGGCTAGACCGGACTAGAGACGCGAGCCTAGAACACTAATGAGGTCACGGCGTAGCACAACTAGCATCAATGAAGGATACTAAGTAGCTCTTGACAGCAAGATATAAGTGAAGATCACAACGGCAGTGAAGATAATGATGAAAAACAACTGCCAAGCAGGATATACAACAACTCTGTCTCCAACTTTCCTCTGAAAAAGTTTGTGCCAATTTTTTTGTTTTTTTTTCTCTTTTTTTTTTCCTCACACTTTTTTTTTCTTTCTCTCCTTTTTTCCCCTCTTTCCAAGACAAACTAGATAAGATGCAGATTGGATCAGGCGAAGATGTGAATGACCTCAACTATGATTATGACAATGAACAGTGTGTAGCACGTGGTGGAAATTAATAGATGGGATGGTGGACGGCGGAAGGGATAATGATGCAGCGGCGGCGTGATCAATGTGAACAGAACTCGAAACTCTAAAGGAACTAGACACTAAGACCAGCAACTGACACGACGATGCAACCGATAATTCAACTATGCAAGCAATGAATAGAAAATTGCAAAGGCTCAGACTGGCTTGGATAAAGGATGAACAGATCTAACTTTTTTGTGGCTTTTTCATGGACTGTAGGTATGAATGACAGATGCGATCTAAACTATGAAAAACTGTAAAATCTCACCGAGCAACCTGAAAACTGATACCACTTGATAGAGGCGGGGGGTGTCCCGATCTTTCGATGAGATGATAACTATCAATTTGGTGGAGACGACTTTGACGATCCGACTACAAACGTGCACGATGTTGCGCCTTAGCAATCGCTAAACCAATCTCCTGAGGTTACTGACGATGCTGGAAGCACGGTCAGCCTGACCACGAAGGTCTATTCCTGCAAGCAATCGAAGAACGAGCAAGAATATGATAAAAGCAATCTGAATATTGCAAATATGTATGAAGTATTGATAAAGGTGGGGATCCGAAAGCGGTCTTGGTCTGGTCGTTGGACACAAACGAAGTACACGAAGTTGCGTTGGCTAACTTTTAACTAAACAAATCCCAAGGAAAAAGCTACTAGATGGATCTACTTATATAGGAGCAAGGGGTGGCGGCTAAGGAGGTGGGAGGACGTCCCAAGGCAGCCTAAAACTAAATCTAGGTCGTACAAGGCCAATGGGCCCAAGTGGAGGTGATGTAACACCTTTGGACTTGTAGTTTGACTCGGATTCTGCTACAACATCAGATTGTTTCGTCCACAACTCAACGCTCCGGACGAATTTGAAGGTGATTCCAATTGGGTTGGAAAGTGCTCGAAATCTAGTTTCCAACAAAAAAGGAATCACCCAATTCGGAGTCCGTATGAAAAACTTGTGTGCGTTTTGAGTCAGGTATGTCTGTGCAGTCCGATTCTGAATCCAGAACGTGAGAGACTTGGACTCTATCTTCTCTTGGGCCAAAAGTGACGTGAGAGAACTTTTTGGACAGCAAATAAACATCTCTTTCTTCCTTATCTTCATATGTGGATTGTACAAATGCCCCATACACCTGCAATTAGACAAAACACAAAAGTGTGTAAAGTATTTTTGTTCTGGATAACATAAATAGATTATTGAATAGTTTGCACTAGAAATCACCTGACAAATATGCATATATGCAATATTTTTGGTCATATCCAAGGTACTCATGTCCTCATCATCCCTCGAAGATGAGCTCTGCTGAGAAGGGCTAAGATCCGAACTGTAAGATAAATACTTCGGTTATTTTCCTCAGAGGTAAGGTAATATATCTTCACTATTAAAGTAATTTTTTACTTACAGCTCGTTAGAGGGCTGATCCCCGCGTGGACTTTGTGCGGCAAGAGTACCCTCCAAGGCAGGACCCTCTGGTGGAGATTTCTTCTCCCGCTTGGAAATCTTGGTTTTCGGATCTTTAGAGGTAGTCCTCTTCCTTCCCCGGGGTGAGAGAATGTCAGATTCCTCCCCTCGGTTATCCTCCCTCACGGAGGCGGTCGTTCCCTCGGTCAGAATAGGTAGCGGTGGATGCCCGCTTTTGCCCTCATTATTCCCCCCTTTGTCTTCCTTCGAGGGCTCCGGGCAAGGTGCTAGCTCGAGCATCTTTTCCAGTACCGGATTTTCCAAACCCTCAGGAAGGGGGGCCGAACAACGAATCATCTTCGCCTTTGTTATCCAGTCCTGGTCAAAGAGCGATTTCTCAGAATAACGTCATGATAAATGAAAGATGGTGTGTTTGGCTAGAGGATAACTTACTTGGTCGGCGGTGCGGTTGCTGCTCAGGCCCACGTCCTTGGTAGTATCCGGACACTCTATCTGGGGTCCGAAGAATGATCTATACATCTCCTCGTGCGTCAGGCCGAGGAAATTCTGAATAGCACGCGGTGCTTCTGGGTTGAACTCCCACATGCAAAGAGGACGACGTTTGCATGGCTGGATTCGTCGAACCAGCATGACTTGCATTACCATAATCAAACCGAAATCTCCTTCGAAGAGATTTTGGATGCGTCTTTGCAGTACAGGCATGTCCTTAGCGGGACCCCAGCTCAGCCCTCTGCTAATCCATGACATCAGTCGTGGCGGAGGGCCTGGGCGGAAAGCAGGGGCAGCCGCCCACTTGGCACTTCTGGGAGCTGTGATGTAAAACCACTCTTGTTGCCATAATCCGGACACCTCTGGAATAGAACCCTTTGGCCATGGAGCTCGGGCGATCCTTCTTATTAATGCGCCTCCGCACGCTACATGCTGCCCCTCGACCATCTTCGGCTTCACGTCAAATATCTTGAGCCATAGGCCGAAGTGAGGGGTAATGCGGAGGAAAGCCTCACAAACAACAATAAATGATGAGATGTGGAGAAAGGAGTTCGGGGCTAGATCGTGGAAATCTAGCCCGTAATAAAACATCAGCCCCCTAACGAAGGGATCCAGAGTGAGGCCTAGACCTCGAAGGAAGTGGGAGATGAACACGACGTCTTTGTTTGGTTCAGGAGTAGGGACGACCTGCCCTCGGGCTGGCAGCCGAAGCGAAACCTCAGCGGTCAGGTACCTGGCCTCCCTCAACTTCTTGATATCTTCTTCTGTAACGGAGGAGGGAATCCACCGGCCTTGAAGGCTGGATCCGGACATGATTGAAGGTCCGGAGCACCTGACCTGGGCTTCGGGTGTTAGAACTCGAGGCGGGGGAAGGATTCGATTGAGCATGGGAGGGAAAACGTAAAAGCCTTGTCCCTTTATAAAGAGGGTGAATATCAAGCGTCCTCTCTGTAGCCGTTTGGGACTTGCCTATAATCTAGGAGTCCTAGATGCGGTTGGGTTACCCATGACTGCATTGATGAGAATCCCGTAATTAGGGGAACACGATCTCTGCTTTAACAAGACGTGTCAAGAAACCGCCTCGCGTTGTGTGTGAGGCTGGCTGAAGAAAAACGGTTTGAATAATTACCGGGCCATGGCATAATGTCGTGTTTCCAAAACGTGTCAGCAGATTAGATTTGTGGAAATATTATTCTCTCTACGGTGGTATGTGGAACTTATTTTGCAGGGTCGGACACTATCTTGTGTTCAAATTCTTCTGTGATGTATTCGGAGGAGGAATCCGCCTTGCAATGCCGAAGACAATACTGCGCGCCGGACTCATCGTCATTGAAGCCTGGTTCAGGGGCTACTGAGGAAGTCCTGGATTAGGGGGTCTTCGGACAGCCGGACTATAACCTTTAGCCAGATTGTTGGACTATGAAGATACAAGATTGAAGACTCCGTCTCATGTCCGGATGGGACTCTACTTGGCGTGGAAGGCAAGCTAGGCAATACGGATATGTATATCTCCTCCTTTGTAACTGACCTTGTGTAACCCTAGCCCTCTCCGGTGTCTATATAAACCGCAGGGTTTTAGTCCGTAGGACAACATACAATCATACCATAGGCTAGCTTCTAGGGTTTATCCTCTCTGATCTCGTGGTAGATCTACTCTTGTACTACCCATATCATCAATATTAATCAAGCTGGACGTACGGTTTTACCTCCATCAAGAGGGCCCGAACCTGGGTAAACCTTCGTGTCCCCTGCCTCCTGTTACCATCCGCCTAGACGCACGGTTCGGGACCCCCTACCCGAGATCCGCCAGTTTTGACACCGACAGAAGCATAAGATGAAAATGCATATTCTTTGACATAACCCCGCCGTTTGGGCTATTGTGCGTGTTGGCTTGCAAGGTGAATTCTTTGATGGGAGAGAACCAAATCGTGAAGCTACCGCAGAAGAGTTGAAGATGCTGGAATAAAATGCTCAAGCTTGTGATATCCTCTTCAATGGATTGTGCCCCGAAGAATTCAACAAAATCAGCCGTCTTGAGAATGCAAAGGAAATTTGGGATACTTTGATTGATATGCATGTAGGTACCGACTCCGTCAAGGAATCCAAGTTGGATGTGCTTCAAAGTCAACTTTACAAGTTCAAAATGAAGGATGGTGAAGGTGTCGCTGAAATGTACTCTATGCTTGCCCTTATCACAAATGAGATTGCCGGCTTAGGAAGTGAAGAGATGACCGACAAATTCATCATCAAGAAGATCCTAAGAGCCTTTGATGGAAAATACGATACCGTATGCACATTGATCCAAATGATGCCTAATTACAAAGATCTCAAGCCAACGGAAGTCATTGGAAGAATTGTTGCTCATGAGATGTCACTCAAGGATAAGGAGGAGCTCCATAACAAGTCAAGTGGTGCTTACAAAGCCTCATGTGAAGCTCCCATATCATCAAGTGAGAAACAAACCTTCAATGAAGAATTGATCCTAATGGTGAAGAACTTCAACAAGTTCTACAAGAATAAAAGCAAAGAGAAAAGTTCCAGGTCAAGGTCCTACAATGACAAAAGATCTTCTAGTCGAGAGTGAAACTACTACAATTGTGGAAGACCCGGACACTACTCCAATGAGTGTACGACTCACCACAAGAGAAGAGAAGATTCTCCCAAAAGAAGAAGTAGAAGAGAAGAATCACTATCGAGGGAGAGAAGGAGTAGGGATGATCATTATGAACGAAGAACCTCTCGGAGAAGCAAGCATTCGAAAAGGAAGGACAAGTCATCAAGGAGCTACACAAAACGAAGATATCAAGCTCATGTTGGTGAATGGGTATCCGACTCTGACTCCAACAGTCACTCCGAGAGAAGCTATCACTCTGACTCCGAATATACTTAAGATGAAGGTGTTGCCGGTCTAGCACTTGTGTCAACCAACTCCTACGAAATATTTGATTCACCAAATGAAGGAATTGGAAGATGCTTCATGGCCAAAGGTCCAAAGGTATCACACCCCAAGTATGTTGATTTCAATAGTGATGAAGATGACTTGTTAGGTGATGATGATTTACTTGTTGACAACTCTAGTGATGAATACTATGATGAAATGTTAATTAATCATTCTAATCAAGATGAAACGAATGACAATGATAAGGAGAAGATTGAGTCTCTAACTAAAGAACTAAGCACTATTAAGTTAGCTCATGAAACTATCTTAGGAGATCATCGAGAACTTTTAAGGACTCATGAGAAATTATTTTGAGAAGCTCAATCTTGAGAAAGAGCATGAGTTCTTAAAGGCAATCAATGATGATCTTCGCAAGAAAAGTTCTTCTTACATTAACAAGCGTTTACTCTTATCCACTTACATACCTCAAGTCAAGTCTAGTAACAAGAACAAGAAGGAGTCCTCCTCTAGTAGTAATAATAATCATGCTAAATCCAATGTTGTTGCTTCTATTAGTTCTCTTGATTCCACTAATGATTCTCTTAGACAAGTACACTTGAGCAAGAAAATAGCTTATTGAAGGGAATCATAGAGAAAGGTGTTTACAAGAGCCTTGCCGGGAGTAAGCAATTCGAGGAAATTGTACGCAAGCAAGGAAGGCACCGGAAGAATCAAGGTATTGGTTTTGAACAAAAGTTCAATGCCAATGGAGTTGAGTGGGAAGAAGATCAATACCCCAAGATGAAGTTTGTTCCTCAACAAGAGAAGTATGATCCTACTTCTTTCAAAGGGACACAATCTCAAGATGATCTTCCACCACAAGACCACAAGAAAAAAGGCAAGGACAGGCTTCAAGAGGAAATTAAAGCATTTGAAGAAGCTCCTAAGGCCTTGGTCAAGTGGGTTCCCAAGACTACATCAAGTTCCACTTCATCAAGTACAACTACAACTCCAAGGATTCCCATCAAGATGGTGTGGATCCCGAAGAAGAAGAACTAGAGAGTTCTTGAGGGTGACTCCGCCAACATAATTCACTCTTATCATTTTGGCAAGAACAAGTGCAATCAACTTCCACATCTTGCACTAGTTCAAGGAGTCACAAACCCTCTTGTTGGTAAGACAAGGGACAAGGTAACCTAATGCTCTCATAGACATCATCTTGTGTGTGCATCACTCTATGTCTATGGATATCCTTGTTTGTTCCTTGTGGGACTAACCCGTGTAGGTATTGAAAGTGCAACTCACTCCAAATGATAGCTCCGAATGATCTACATCAACTTAGAGCATTCACATCTTCAACACCTACATGAAGTCATCATCGACAAAACCCAAGGTTAGTTCATCCCTCTTAGGGGGGATATCACATCTAGGGGGAGCTTTACTCTAAGAATTGAGTTAAAGCAACTATAATGGTGTGAACACAACAACGCTTTATGTAAAAGTGGTAACCCCACTTATGCTTAAATGATGAGTATGACCTATGATCAAATGTTCTCATTTGACTCCTAAGTCAATATACTCATATATAGATGACCTAGTCATCGCCAATTGCTTGATAGATGCTAGAATTGTTTGCGCATGCTTTGCCACATATTTCATTTGTCATTTTATTGTGTGAGCATGTTGGTTGCATAATTTACTCATTCGAGGACATCCACTTGTTGTTTTGATTGATTGGTTTCCTTTTCTTTTGGCCAAGTGGATGGACAAGAATTCCTAAGAACCTTCTCTACCTATCTATGTGTTTCTCGTCTCAAACTCTATTCATGCTGCATCACAAAGTTTGATCAAGTCAGATTCGAACCACTCTGTGTGAGGAGCACTCGGAGTCCCTGATTCGTCATAGACTTGAACTACCAAAACTTCTTTGTGTGTTTCGGTCTGACCGATTCATCCATTTCGGTCATACCGAGATCACTAAGTCGATCTAGGTTTTCAATCATGGTGCAACCGATTTGAACTTTTCGGTCACACCCAGTTTCAGTAATAGCTTGCAGTTATGAATCTTGGTGCCACCGAATTGTTCCACTCGGTCACACCGACAGGGTCAGGCTATATATATCCACAGGCCAAATTTTGGAAAAATTTCCGAACCTCCTTGCCCGCGCTTAGCCTGCTCTGCCTCCCTGGGTCTCCGAATCATCCTCCTCGTCGCCAGGCGCCTCCTGTCGCTGGTCTCCGCCGCCGTCAACGGGTTCGTCTCCGCCGTTGCCGCCGTAGCAAGTTCATCGCCGAACTAGGGTATGGACTTGAACTTTGTGCTGTTCTAACTCCGATTCCTCAACACATTGCTTTGCAATGTATCTTGCCACGATTGAGATCATTCTATCCATCAAAAACACTCCGTAGTTTAGTCGTGAATTGAAAATTTAGGGTTAGGTTTCCGCCGAAACCATCTCGGACCGACCGAGTTGATGAAATTGGTTCCACCGATTTGGCTCAGGCCATTGCACATGTGATTCTCGGTCTGACCGAGAATTGCAAATCGATGTGACCGAGTTCAACACTTTGTGAAACCCTAGCACTCTCGGTGCCACCGAACTGTGACTCGGTCTGACCGAGTTCACTAGTTTAGGTTCCAAAGCTGTTTCGGTATCACCGAGTTTGTAAATCGGTAGATCCGAAATGCTTTCTGTGGAAAACTAAAACTAAGTTTTTAACTCATTCTTTTGCAAAAGCCTCTGTACTTTGTGATGCTCATCCACTCTACCTCATCTATAATCTATTCACAGGGTCTGCTGTTAGTGTTTGCATCATGTCAGATCAGAGTGACAGTCAGAACAAGTCTGAGGAACATGTTCACGTGAGTGAGGGCACTAGTCCCTCTATCAGCTCAGATGATGGAAGTAGGAGCACACCCAGCAATCTGCCAAAGGCTGCCACAAGGGCCAGCAAGAAAAGAACCTCAGAGTCAAAGGATGAGGACTATGTGGCTGAGGAAGAAGAAACCACCTCAAAGAGGAAAGTGCTCAAAAAGGAATATGGCACAGCTGCTGCCACCAAGCCAGGGATGAAGCAAAATGTTCCTGCCAAGAGAGCTCCAATGTCTAAAGCCAGAACATCTACTCAAGAGACTTTGTGATATGCACCCAAAGAGCAGGTTGTGGCAGAAAAGAAAATGAAGGAAAGGGTCAAGAAGACCACTGCCAGAGTGCTTGGTAGATCTTCAATCATGAAAGACTCTAAAGAAGAGGAAGAGGAAGAGGATGCAACACCAGCACCCAAAGCTCAAGAGCTTATGGGAGATGCCATAAGATCAGGGGCTGCTCCATCTAAGGCCAAAGGAACTCCTAAGCCAGCTCCTCCAAAACCCAAAACTGCACCCAAGAGGAACACCAGGAACATCCCAGCAGCAGAGAAGAACCAGGCCCCAATGCCTGAAGTGCAATGGAAGAAGAAGATGATTCTGTTGTCTTGAGGAAATTGAAGCCAAAAATTCCAGATCACAATGATGTTCATCCAGTTGCAGAGAACATGAAAGTCAGGAAGGACTCTGGTCTAAGGCTATGGAGAGAGTCTTATCCATATGCCACCAGGAGAAGGACTGTTGTGGACTACAGGTTCCATACAAAGGAACAACGGGACTTCTATGAGACCATCTTGCTTGACAAGAAGCCCATAGTGTGTGACATGAGATGGGTCGATTGGTCATTTGTTGAGGAAAATGAGGATCACTCCCCTGGTGTATATGACATCTTCAAGGCGTGTAGAGTTGATGAGTTTGTGGCTCAGAAGCTCACAAAATGGAATGATGAGCTCATCATGCAGTTCTACTCCACAGCTCACTTCTACCCAGATGGAAGGATTGTCTGGATGTCTGAAGGTACTAGGTACCAGTCCACAGTTGCAGAATGGGCTAAGTTGATCAATGCCCCAGAAGAGAGTGAAGATGACTTGGATGTCTATGCCAAGAAGAAGAAGGATCACAACACCATGGCACACATGTACAAGGAGATCCCAAATGTTGCTTGTCGGTTCAATATCTGGCGTATCTCGTAGTAGGGGTCCTAAGCTAGGCGTTTTGGAGCAATGGTAACACGGACACGAGATTTTACCCAGGTTCAAGCCCTCTTGATGGAGGTAAAACCCTACGTCGTGCATGTGATTGTATTCATATGGGTGTAGTACAGAGCACATATGTCTACCACGAGACTGATCTAATGAATATGAGATTGTCTATTGACTAGCCTGGCCTTAGTTTATATAAGACACCGGAGGCCTAGGGTTTAGGAGAGTCCTTGTCTTGGGCGCCAAGTCTTGTGGAGTCTTTCTTGTATGCGGCAGGGGTTGTCCGAACTGGCCCATGAGTATGCAGCCACGGGGGCCTCAGCCCAATCTAACTGATCGGGACGATGTGGTGAGTCCCCCCCTAATCTAGGACACTGTTAGTAGCCCCCTGAACCGGTATTCAAGTTGGGGACGCTCCTCGATTCTTCCAAACTGTTCTTCATCTTCGGTCGTCGGTCTTGAAAACTGGTTCAACAAATCTTTCCATCTTCGATCTTGAGGATCACCAAAGTGAATCCGAAGAGTTTACACGTCGGATGATGAGGACATGACTACCTTGGATATGACCAAAAATATTGCATATATGCATATTTGTCAGGTGATTTCTAGTGCAAACTATTCAATAATCTATTTATGTTATCCAGAACAAAAATACTTCACACACTTTTGTGTTTTGTCTAATTGCAGGTGTATGGGACATTTGTACAATCCACATATGAAGATAAGGAAGAAAGAGATGTTTATTTGCTGTCCAAAAAGTTCTCTCACGTCACTTTTGGCCCAAGAGAAGATAGAGTCCAAGTCTCTCACGTTCTGGATTCAGATTCGGACTGCACAGACATACCTGACTCAAAACGCACACAAGTTTTTCATACGGACTCCGAATTGGGTGATTCTGTTTTTGTTGGAAACTATATTTCGTGCACTTTCCAACCCAATTGGAATCACCTTCAAATTCGTCCGGAGCGTTGAGTTGTGGACGAAACAATCTGATGCTGCAGCAGAATCCGAGTCAAACTACAAGTCCAAAGGTGTTACATCACCTCCACTTGGGCCCATTGGCCTTGTACGACCTAGATTTAGTTTTAGGCTGCCTTGGGACGTCCTCCCACCTCCTTGGCCGCCACCCCTTGCTCCTATATAAGTAGATCCATCTAATAGCTTTTCCTTAGGATTTGTTTAGTTAAAAGTTAGCCATTGCAACTTCGTGTACTTCGTTTGTGTCCAACGACCAGACCAAGACCGCTTCCGGATCCCCACCATTATCAATACTTCATATATATTTGCAATATTCAGATTGCTTTATCATATTCTTGCCCGTTCTTCGATTGCTTGCAGGAATAGACCTTCGTGGTCAGGCTGACCGTGCTTCCAGCATCGTCAGTAACCTCAGGAGATTGGTTTAGCGATTGCTAAGGCGCAACGTCGTGCACGTTTGTAGTCGGATCGTCAAAGTCGTCTCCACCAAATCGATAGTTATCATCTCATCGAAAGATCGGGACACCCCGCCTCTATCAAGTGGTATCAAGTTTTCAGGTTGCTCGGTGAGAATTTCCAGTTTTCCTAGATTAGATTTATTTTCTTACCTATTGTCCAAGAAAAATCCACAAAAAAGAGTTAGATCTATTCATCCTTTGTCCAAGCCAGTCTGAGTCTTTGTAATTTTCTTTTCATTGCTTGCATAGTTGAATTATCGGTTGCATCGTCGTGTCGAGTTGCTGGTCTTAGTGTCTAGGTCGTTTAGAGTTTCGAGTTCTGTTCACATTAGTCACGTCGCCGCTGCATCGTTATCCCTTCCGCTGTCCACCACCCATCCATCAATTTCCTCCACGTGCTACCCACCGTTCATTGTCATAATCATAGTTGAGATCGTTCCCATCTTCGCTTGATCCAATCTACATCTTATCTAGTTTGTTTTGGAAAGAGGGATAGAGAAAAAAAAGAGAGAAAAAAACGAAAAAAAAAGTAAAAAAAAAGTCAGAGAAAAAAAAAGAAAGGAAAGAAAAAAAAAGAAAAAGAGGGAGAAGAAAAAGAAAAAAAAGCGTGAGAAAAAAAAGAGAGAAGAAAAAAAATTGGATCTATCTAGAATCAAACTCGTACCTGAATTCGGATTGGAATCTGTTTTGCGCATTAAACAGGTGTATCTTCCTCATACGAAGTCCGTTTTGGCTCCGTGAGTACTCAAATTGAAGATAGCGACGAGCCGCGTCTAAATAGTTGCAGAAGCTAGTTCAATATTTGACACCTCAAAATCGGCTTCTAAATAGGTCTTTTTGCCCTCCGAAGTTCGTGAACACAGCTTGTTCCAATTTTTCAGGCCAGTTTTAGAATTCTTTGACTCCTCATATCAACTCGGAATTGAGTGATTCTTTTTGCATTGGAAAGCTTGAGTTAGTAGCATTCTTTGAAAGAACCTATCAGAAAATTGTCTCAAACTTTTCAAGAGGAAAGTTGGAGAGAGAGTTGTTGTATATCCTGCTTGGCAGTTGTTTTTCATCATTATCTTCACTGCCGTTGTGATCTTCACGTATATCTTGCTGTCAAGAGCTACTTAGTATCCTTCGTTGATGCTAGTTGTGCTACGCCGTGACCTTATTAGTGTTCTAGGCTCGCGTCTCTAGTCCGGTCTAGCCTAGGACCAGCACAGTACCGTCGTTGAGCGTTTATTCAACATTGCATCTTTGAATTGATTATTGCTAATCTTTTGCTACCATATATAGCCAACCCAGCTCCACATATTTCTACACCGCGTATACGTACGCTCCCCTGGCAATTGCTTTACTCAATATTCAGAGTTACTTGACACCGCTGGTTGCCGATCACCGCCTGCTGCATGGTAAGAACTTGTAAGACATTGATATTTGCTTTACTGTGAGCGTTTTACCACCACATCCTAGTAGTTATAGGAACATTATTTTTGGGTTTTGTTTCTTGTTCTACTAATAATGACAGGATCCAGAGTCAATTCATGGGCTTTGTCGATCGCGGGAGACGTGCCACCACCTTTGCAAATACCACAACCGTCATGAGAGGTGCACAAACATCCAAATGCACATGATCAGGTTAACGTATCTATACCACCATTTAATGGCCGTTTTAAACCTGCTTTATATATTGAATGGGAGTTCGACGTAAAAAATATATTTGCTTCCCATAATTTCGATGAACATAAAAAGGTTAAGGTTGTGGTTGGTTCTTTCACTGGTTATGCTTTGGTTTGGTGGAGTGAATATTGTCGGTTACACCCTGATTATATACCTACTACTTGGGATGATTTGAAACTTGCCATGCGACATACTTTAGTCCCTGCTTATTATACTCGTGACATGATTAAGAAGTTGCAACACTTAAAACAAGGTAGTGAAACTGTAACAAAATATTATGATGATTTACAAACTACCTTGTTGCATTCCTCTTTAGAAGAAAGTGAAGATGATTTTATGGATAGATTTTGGGGAGGATTAAACCGTGATATTCAAGAGATACTAATTCATGAAGAGTGTTATCCTATGGACCATTTGTTTCATCTTGCTTGCAAAGCTGAACAGGAAATAAAACAACGTGTTGGCCATGAGGAGAACAAGCGCACGGTGCACATTCCAAGAGTTGATATGATTGTTCCTTCAACTACTAGGCATACTATGACAACCACATCCGTTGTTATCAGGACTACATCGCCTCCACCATGTGACACATCGGCCCCAAGAGTGGCTACATCATCTGAGTTGATCATAAGAGGTAATGACAAAGGTACTGATCTTCCATCTCTACATGAGAATGATGAATGCCTTGTCAATTTGAATGCACCATCTGATGAGCTACCCACTACTTTGATCACACCACCTATTTTAGAGGACTACGTTGATAATTTGACTTTGCCATGTGATCAAACAACTGAAATACCAACAATTTTGAGTGCACCCATTGAATTAACTATTGATGCAAAAGAACCAATGTTTAATCATTTTGATATGACCTCTAATCTTGGTGATGATTCTGTGTTGAATGACTTATTGCATGTTTGCTTATTTAAGCATGTTGTAGCATGTAAATTCGATGCAAGTAAGGTTTATTCACCAATGTTGGGATGGTTTAATGATGAACATTGTCAATCTTTTGAAATGAATAAGAGCTTCACTTATATGTGCAAACTGAGTTGCAATATTTTCATGCCTTCTACTTCTTGTGCTAATTTTTTGGCTTTAGATTTTATGAACTATGCAAGTTACTCATCTATTCATGTGTCATATATGCAAAAATCAAGGGAAGTAAAAATGGATGACATATACATATACAACATGTACACCTTGTCTCTTTTGTTAGCCACATTTCAGATTAAGCAACGCCGAGGACGGCTTTATTTTCAAGAAGGGGAGGATGATGAGGACATGACTACCTTGGATATGACCAAAAATATTGCATATATGCATATTTGTCAGGTGATTTCTAGTGCAAACTATTCAATAATCTATTTATGTTATCCAGAACAAAACTACTTCACACACTTTTGTGTTTTGTCTAAGTGCAGGTGTATGGGACATTTGTACAATCCACATATGAAGATAAGGAAGAAAGAGATGTTTATTTGCTGTCCAAAAAGTTCTCTCACGTCACTTTTGGCCCAAGAGAAGATAGAGTCCAAGTCTCTCACGTTCTGGATTCAGATTCGGACTGCACAGACACACCTGACTCAAAACGCACACAAGTTTTTCATACGGACTCCGAATTGGGTGATTTTTTTTGTTGGAAACTAGATTTCATGCACTTTCCAACCCAATTGGAATCACCTTCAAATTCGTCCGGAGCGTTGAGTTGTGGATGAAACAATCTGATGCTGCAGCAGAATCCGAGTCAAACTACAAGTCCAAAGGTGTTACATCACCTCCACTTGGGCCCATTGGCCTTGTACGACCTAGATTTAGTTTTAGGCTGCCTTGGGACGTCCTCCCACCTCCTTGGCCGCCACCCCTTGCTCCTATATAAGTAGATCCATCTAGTAGCTTTTCCTTGGGATTTGTTTAGTTAAAAGTTAGCCATTGCAACTTCGTGTACTTCGTTTGTGTCCAACGACCAGACCAAGACCGCTTACGGATCCCCACCATTATCAATACTTCATATATATTCGCAATATTCAGATTGCTTTATCATATTCTTGCTCGTTCTTCGATTGCTTGCAGGAATAGACCTTCGTGGTCAGGCTGACCGTGCTTCCAGCATCGTCAGTAACCTCTCGGAGTTGGTTTAGCGATTGCTAAGGCGCAACGTCGTGCACGTTTGTAGTCGGATCGTCAAAGTCGTCTCCACCAAATCGATAGTTATCATCTCATCGAAAGATCGGGACACCCTCGCCTCTATCATTGTAGCATGTAAATTTGATGCAAGTAAGGTTTATTCGCCAATGTTGGGATGGTTTAATGATGAACATTGTCAATCTTTTGAAATGAATAAGAGCTTCACTTATATGTGCAAACTGAGTTGCAATATTTTCATGCCTCCTACTTCTTGTGCTAATTTTTTGGCTTTAGATTTTATGAACTATGCAAGTTACTCATCTATTCATGTGTCATATATGCAAAAATCAAGGGAAGTAAAAATGGATGACATATACATATACAACATATACACCTTGTCTCTTTTGTTAGCCACATTTCAGATTAAGCAACGCCGAGGACGGCTTTATTTTCAAGAAGGGGAGGATGATGAGGACATGACTACCTTGGATATGACCAAAAATATTGCATATATGCATATTTGTCAGGTGATTTCTAGTGCAAACTATTCAATAATCTATTTATGTTATCCAGAACAAAAATACTTCACACACTTTTGTGTTTTGTCTAATTGCAGGTGTATGGGACATTTGTACAATCCACATATGAAGATAAGGAAGAAAGAGATGTTTATTTGCTGTCCAAAAAGTTCTCTCACGTCACTTTTGGCCCAAGAGAAGATAGAGTCCAAGTCTCTCACGTTCTGGATTCAGATTCGGACTGCACAGACATACCTGACTCAAAACGCACACAAGTTTTTAATACGGACTCCGAATTGGGTGATTCTGTTTTGGTTGGAAACTATATTTCGTGCACTTTCCAACCCAATTGGAATCACCTTCAAATTCGTCCGGAGCGTTGAGTTGTGGACGAAACAATCTGATGCTGCAGCAGAATCCGAGTCAAACTACAAGTCCAAAGGTGTTACATCACCTCCACTTGGGCCCATTGGCCTTGTACGACCTAGATTTAGTTTTAGGCTGCCTTGGGACGTCCTCCCACCTCCTTGGCCGCCACCCCTTGCTCCTATATAAGTAGATCCATCTAGTAGCTTTTCCTTAGGATTTGTTTAGTTAAAAGTTAGCCATTGCAACTTCGTGTACTTCGTTTGTGTCCAACGACCAGACCAAGACCGCTTCCGGATCCCCACCATTATCAATACTTCATATATATTTGCAATATTCAGATTGCTTTATCATATTCTTGCTCGTTCTTCGATTGCTTGCAGGAATAGACCTTCGTGGTCAGGCTGACCGTGCTTCCAGCATCGTCAGTAACCTCAGGAGATTGGTTTAGCGATTGCTAAGGCGCAACGTCGTGCACGTTTGTAGTCGGATCGTCAAAGTCGTCTCCACCAAATCGATAGTTATCATCTCATCGAAAGATCGGGACACCCCGCCTCTATCAAGTGGTATCAAGGGGTATCCGAGGAGCCCCTTTAAGTTTCCGGCCTTTATCAATGCCTTCTTATTTTTATGCCACACCGCGGGTTTGAAGTTTTCCCCGTGCAGCGGTGTCCTATTGCATCCGTGCTCCAACGCTGGACTACATTTGAGGTATCTTTTGTAGCCAAGCACCAACACCGGACTGTATCCGAACTCCAACGCCGGACTGAATCCAAATTCCAACGCCGGAGAGTATCTGAGCTCCAACGCCGGACTATATCCGAGGTGTCATAAATCACCTTGGTTCAAAAAGGTTGAAGGAGTTTAGCCGAGCTCAATGCCGGAAAGGCCCTCTATGGAGCCAGCCACTAGCGCCCGAGCTTTATGCCAGACTGATTGCACCACCCCGACTGTGGGCCGATTTTTTGTCAATATTTTTTATTGGTGCAATTTATTCTCTATCGAGATATATAGCTAGTAGCCCTCAAGGTGTGTATCGGTCTAAAACCCGAGATGCACCTAAAGGATGACATAAGACCGCTGATCCCAGTAGCCGCTGAGACTCAGGTTGATTTGCAAAATCGGTCTGAGGATCAACTCCTAGCTCGGCAGAATACTTCGGGACACAAAAAGCGGTGTGCAGAGTCCTCGAGACTCAGGTTGTGTGCGGCCGACCAACCTGAGGATCATAATCTCCTCGAAAACTATATTGCACTTAAATTTTCTACACTGGATTGCCAATGTAGTAGCCCCCGAGACACTGGTTGGCTGGCAACACCAGATCAGGGGATCAATACGGCCCTTTAATATTAGTAAATGATAAGCCCGAAGCCCAGTAGCCCCTAAGCCTTAATGCGGGCACGAGTACCCGAATTAAGGATCGATATCCAGAGTGAAATCACAAATTATGTGTAATGATTCTATGTATCCAAGTACGTTACATCATTAATGCTCGGATCCGCAATGTACAAAACTTTGTTGACCGACCATCGGCTTCCACCTCCTCTGCCAATAGCCGAGGAGTGTTTGTCCTACTTTATAAAGCCTTTATGAGGGAAAAGATTTACGATAAACGAGGCAATCTGGCCATACGGTTTGATAAACAAAGGTACGCAGAGAGATATGTTATATTACTGTTTAACATAAGAAATGTCTTCCAAAGAAAATAGTCTCGCTATCGGTTCCTTTCTTTGGGTTGTCATGCTAAGCATGATCATGAAACCTCAGCTCTAATGTAAGAGCAAAATATTGAGGATTTAGTTTGGGAGGCCAGTTACTAGCCCCGGTAGTGTTCAGCGACAGTGGAGGTCAAGCCGTAAACACTTCGGCCAATGTTATGAATGGCCCGTCATTTTAACACAGTAATCAGATCGCTGACCAATTTGCGCTTATTGTGACAGTCAGTTTTCGGCTTTCTCCACTGAGGTGCTTAACCATGTGAGCTGGAAGCACAATCGCAGTGGTTCTCCCTTTGCACACCTAGCCGAACAAAGCGGAACGTAGGAGGCAAGCGCTGGAGCCGGGCAACCCAACTATTGACTGAAGACACAATTCTAAACCGGTGCATATATAGCCATATCCGAGAATGTTTTTGCCGAATCTCTAAAGGTGTCTGGCGTTGCAATGCGAGACTTGTGCTGAAAATACACAAATAGTTTGAAAGTGCCATAAGATTGGAAAACCAAAAAACGTCAGTAAAAACTTGACGTCCGAACAAGATCAAGTGTCCGGTGCCAATCCGAAAATTGGAAAAAAATGTGCTTCTGTCATGCTTTAACATGACACATCCGATCTCAAGACTTCACGCGGGTCAGCCTACGGCTTCAAGCTCCTTATCCCAATGGGGGAGTACTTCTCCGAGGTCAGTTTAGCAAACTAAACTCAGGCGGCTTTCAGAGAGAAGATAGGCTATCCGGCTATTGACCATAAACTCGAGTTGAAAAAGGAGCGGTAGAAAAAGACTTTGCAACGACCAAGAAGAAAACACATTTACTATAAAATAGCTCATATAAATTTTAAGAGCCCCCAAGTGACTTGGGTAAAAGAGTTTTATGTATAATGATTGTATGTACCATAGTACTTATATCATATCTGTGTTCACCCGAACTTTAAACGCATCTTAACCGACCATCGGCTTCTCCCTCTTCAGCCAAGGGCCGAAAAGTATCATGTACTCCACCTGTCGAGAGTATCGACAGTGTTTCTGATGACCAGGCAATTAGGCCATAAGGTTGTAACAGACAAAGTGCGCTCAGAGAACTTATGCTATATTACTTACGAAGTGTAAGAAGCATTGAGGGAGTCCTGGATTAGGGGGTCTCCGGACAGCCGAACTATCTCCATTGGCCGGACTGTTAGACTATGAAGATACAAGATTGAAGACTTTGTCTCGTGTCCGAATGGGACTCTACTTGGTGTGGAAGGCAAGCTAGGCAATACGGATATGGATATCTCCTCCTTTGTAACCAACCTTGTGTAACCCTAACCCTCTCCAGTGTCTATATAAACCGAAGGGTTTCCGTCCGTAGGACAACAATCACAACATACAATCATACCATAGGCTAGCTTCTATGGTTTAGCCTCTCTGATCTCATGGTAGATCTATTCTTGTACTACCCATATCATCAATATTAATCAAGCGGGACGTAGGGTTTTACCTCCATCAAGAGGGCTCGAACCTGGGTAAAACTTTGTGTCCCCTGCCTCCTTTTACCATCCGGCCTAGACGCACAGTTCGGGACCCCCTACCCGAGATCCGCCAGTTTTGACACTGACAAGCATCTTCGAAGAAAATAGTACCCCCACCGATACCTTTATTCGGTGCTCATTATTACTATGAGACTTGTGCAATAGATTTTTTGTACTCATGAGTTCTGTTGTGTGTCGACCATGATTGAAAACAATAAGAGCGCTAGCTTTCTGCTTCACCCAGTCTGAGGTCAGAGCTCGGATGACCCGGTCGTGACAATCGCAGAGGTGCTCCCTTTACTCCCTAGCCAAACAATCGGGAAGGTAGGGGTAAACACAGGAGTGAGGCAACCCACCTTGCAAATCGCTTAGGTCAATATGGTGCATATTGTAGCGTAATACACGAACAAGGAACGAAGCCGTACAAGTATAATCATATGCAAGAGGAAAAGCTCCATCAAGGGAGCCCCCAAATAAAGGGGGTATTTGAATATGCGTGTCACAAACAAAGTTTTGACAAGGAACTTTTTCACAAACAACTTTGTGCCGAAAAGTATAATTCTTGGTCGAACCGAACAAAATTTAAAACTGAAAGAAAATTTAGCATGAAAGCGGCTTAGCTGGTTAATGCGCTCGGGGTTGATGACGCGGTCTGAGCTTGATGCGAGACAAGGTACCAGCCCCCGAGCCGGTCCCGAGGTGGCGGAGCGAATAGCTCGGCACTCTGAAGTGGCGACGTAGTACGATCGATGTGGTGAGGTGGAACACCAGGCCGACCGAGGCGACGGAGCAGGCTGGCAGTGTGACGCTGAAGTCTCCGGCGTGAGTTAATGAAGTAATGACGAAGCCCCGGTTCAGCCGAGGTGATGTGGTAGGTCGGTACGCCGAGGTGACAGCACTGCCCAACCTAGATCATTTATTTGTGCACAGAAAATAGTGCAAGCTGGAGATAATAGTAATAATAATAAATTAAAAATTCATAGCATAATAAATAATTTATGAAAAAAGAGTAATAATAAAAATATGGCCAGTGTGCCAAACACTCGATAAGGTAGAGTACTCTTAGCGATGCCAAAGTCCCCGAGGCAACCGAACATGTTGGTATGGCAATTCAACCAACAAGGTGATCACACGAGCCAATTGGGACGACGATGTCGGTTTTGCCGAAGTGAAGTAGACGAAGTAGATTTCCTGGGCGTCGAGGTCGGCCCGATGGCGTGGCAACACAGAAAAGCAGACATAGGGGCACGCGTCGATGCGACGCTATGACTTGGCCGACACCGGCGGGACGGCGACACCGACTTGCCGAGGTGTTAGCGCGGCCCAGCCTAAATAGATTGCCTGCACACACAAAGTAGTGCAAGCCAAATAATAATAATAATAATAATAATACTAATAATAATAATAATAATAAATCCTTTGCATAGTTAATTCATGCAAAGATTACGTAAATAATAAAATAAATACGGCCTCTGCCCCGAAGTAAGATTGATAGCACGGGGACGTCGACGCGGGTCGGAGGTCATCGGCTAGAGTCGAAATCTGATTGTGAACCACTAGCATCAACAACCTGTGCGTAAAATTGTACAAATTACCAGTACAAAGGTTTCTGACAGTACTAATCTGCATGAACAACTTTAATAGGAGAAAAAGCGCCTAATTGTTCGAACTAGAAGCTGCAACACCATCATTAGTACTAGTATATAACTTTCGTGGAAAGCACCAATTGCAATGTTGTACTGGTGCCAAGTGTGCTAGTATTCGGATGATTTTTCTCCCGCGCCTGCTGCCGCGGTGGAAGGACATCGTATGCTTTAACAGGAACTAATGGCCCGGCTAGCAACAACCTTGCCACTTAAAAAATTAGAAAGTAAAAAAGAGAAGGAGAGAATCTCCCTGAAGTGTGCTGCACGAGGGCATGAGCCATCGGCCCTCATCATTGATCAGGCCAGCAGCTATGTGGAGGCACGCGCGGCCATCAGTGAGCAGGTGCCCTGCTTTGCGATCCGCTGTGGTCGGATGGCCGGGTACAGCTAGTTCCAATGCGCCGACTTGAAGAATCTGCTTGACCTAGAAAATACGTATATGATGGTGATGGTTGACGAATTTTTGCCGTACAAGGACAGCTGGTCCCAATTCCGATCTGTAAACAAAATTACACGAACCGGCAGTACCAATTGACAGGAGATATTTAATTTGTACAAAACAGATCCAGATTGAAAAGATAGAACCTGATCGTTGATTTTGATCCTATCGAACCGCGCCGAACACCTAGCAGGCTCTCAATGAAAGCACCAATGTTGGTTCAATATCCGACGTATCTCGTAGTAGGCGTCCTAAGCTACGCATCTTGGAGCGATAGTAACACGGACACGGGATTTTACCCAGGTTCAGACCCTCTTGATGGAGGTAAAACCCTACATCCTGCTTTTGATTGTATTCATATGGATGTAGTACAGAGTACATATGTCTACCACGAGACTGATCTAATGAATATGAGATTGTCTATTGACTAGCCTGGCCTCGGTTTATATAAGACACCGGAAGCCTAGGGTTTAGGAGAGTCCCTGTCTTGGGCGCCAAGTCTTGTGGAGTCTTCCTTGTATGCGGCAGGGGTTGTCCGAACTGGCCCATGAGTATGCGGCCACGGGGTCCTCGACCCAATCTAACTTATCGGGAGACCACATGGTGAGTCCCCCTAATCCAGGACACCATCACTGCTCTTGAGACACACAAGTTTGGATCTGTAGATTACCTTCTGTCAGGCTTGCCAACTATCAATTGGATCCTCAGGCACACTCTCTTGCCAAAGTCAGGTGATCACAAGATGATTATAGGCCATGCAATTAACATGCTTCACATCTTTGATGTCCCACAGAAGTTCAAAGTAATGAGCCTAATAGTGGAAACCATAAAGCGGACAGCTGCAGATCAGAAGAGGAGTTGTGGGTATGCCGCACAGATCCAGGAGCTGATCAACTCCAAGATGGGCACTGGCACATATCTGCTGGACAAGGAGCACCTACCCATCTACCCAGACATTGAGGACAACACTGTGGTGATGGATGAAAATGAACCATCTTCTGTGCACGCACAAGCCAAGAAGGAAAAGTCTGAAAAGGCTGCAAGGATGCCAACTACTGAAGAAGCATCTCAGTATCTTCTGAAGAGCAAGCAAGATCAGCTTGGCTACTTGATTGCCTCCACCCTAAGGATTGAGAAGGGATTGGCGACCCTAACTCAAAACTAGGAGAGCTTGGAGAGGATCATGGAGCAGAAGTTCTATGACCTAGATGTGAAGGTCACTGATATCTAGTCAGTCGTTGAGAAACTTCAGGATGAAGTGCAGGAGAAGAAGGACAAGACAACCACTGATGCTTTTTCTAGAGTGCCCAGAGGTCAAAGGTCTGCTGCAGTACCTATTCCAGACACCAGAGCTACTTCATCTGAACCAGCTATAGCTTCAGTGCCACCGGCTCCAGCACCTACTCCACCAGCTCCATCTACATCGACTGATTCCTTCGTTCTTGGAGTTCTGTCTACACCACCACCTCAAGACCAAGCCTGAGTGTCGATCTAGCACTATGCATATTTTATGAACTTTTTGGTAACTTGTTGCCAAATGGGGAGAAAATGTATAGATCATAGGCTTCAAGAGAGAGCGTTGCTTTTTATTCTCTCTTTTTGTTTGGTGGTTAAACTTTGTTTATTTGCTTGGTTGAGATACTTTATACTTTGTGCTTGCTTAGATGATCATGTGTTTGATCATATGCTACCTTAATGCTTGTTGGATGACATTATGCTTTTTTTATATTCCATATGATCATTCACTTTGCTTGGTGATGAGTGCATGTATTTTAATTATTATCATTTTGAGCGCTCCATCAAGATGTATGTGACATGGAAGAGTAACCCATGATCCTAACTCTTTGTGCATTTGTAGTCCAAAGCAAATCTTAAACTATACACAAATTTAGGGAAGCTTTTGCTTTTCACATACTCCTCAAAGCGACCATGTTTTTCACTCTTATTATCATTTGTCGAAGCTTTGATCTATATGTTGTCATCAATTATCAAAAAGGGGGAGATTGACAGTATATAGCTCATTGAGCTAATGCTATTTCAAGATTAGTATCTTAGGAAAGCTCAATGATTGGCATGGCATGGATGAGAAAAGTGGACCCCTCAAAATGCTAAGGACAAAGGATTGGCTCAAGCTCAAAGCTCAAGACTCTACATTTTCTATTTTAGTGATCCAAGATCACATTGAGTCTATAGGAAAAGCCAATACTATCAAGGAGGGATGAGGTGTTGCTTAATGAGGTTCTTGCTCAAAATGCTTAGTGATATGCTCCAAAACACTCAACTACTTTCTCACGTCCACATATGACCTAAACCAAAAGTCAAACTCGGCCCCACCGATTCTTTCTATCCGGCGCCACCGACTTTCAAATGTAATAGCCACTCCCACAAACCATAGGAAAATCGGTCTCACCGATAGGGATCTCGGTCTCACCGAGATGGGGTTGTAATCTCTCTGTTTCCCTTTGTAACATTTCGATCTCACCGAGATGAGCGATCGGTCCCACCGAGATTGCAATGTAAACTCTCTGTTTTCCCTTTGTAATGTTTCGGTCTCACCGAAATGAGCGATCGGTCCCATCGAGTTTACCTGACCAACTCTCTGGTTAGCTTATTACCAAAATCAGTCTCACCGAGTTTGCGTAATCGGTCTCACCAAGATTACATTATGCCCTAACCCTAATCATATCGGTCCTACCGAGTTGCATGTCGGTCCCACCGAAAACCCTAACGGTCACTAGCTTTGCTAAATTGGTCCGACCGAGTTTAACCATTCGGTCCCACCGAGTTTGGAAAGTTATATGTAACGGTTAGATTTTGTGTGGAGGCTATATATACCCCTCCACCTCCTCTTCATTCGTGGAGAGAGCCATCAAAACAAACCTACACTTCCAACCTATATTTTTTGAGAGAGAACCACCTACACTTGTGTTGAGACCAAGATATTCCATTCCTACCATATGAATCTTGATCTCTAGCCTTCCCCAAGTTGCTTTCCACTCAAATCCTCTTTCCACCAAATTCATATCCTGTGAGAGAGAGTTGAGTGTTGGGGAGTCTATCATTTGAAGCACAAGAGCAAGGAGTTCATCATCAACACACCATTTGTTACTTCTTGGAGAGTGGTGTCTCCTAGATTGGCTAGGTGTCACTTGGGAGCCTCCGACAAGATTGTGGATTTGAACCAAGGAGTTTGTAAGGGCAAGGGGATCACCTACTTCGTGAAGATCTACCGCTAGTGAGGCAAGTCCTTCGTGGGTGATGGCCATGGTGGGATAGACAAGGTTGCTTCTTCGTGGACCCTTCGTGGGTGGAGCCCTCCGTGGACTCGCGCAACCATTACCCTTCGTGGGTTGAAGTCTCCATCAATGTGGATGTACGATAGCACCACCTATCGGAACCACGACAAAAACATCTATGTCTCCAATTGCATTTGAATCCTCCAAACCCTTCCCTTTACATTCTTGCAAGTTGCATGCTTTACTTTCCGCTGCTCATATACTCTTTGCATGCTTGCTTGAATTGTGTTATGATTGCTTGACTTGTTCAAAGTTGCTAAAATCTCCCAAGAACTAAAATTGGGAAAAGGCTAGATTTTTATTTGGTCAAGTAGTCTAATCACCCCCCTCTAGACATACTTTCGATCCTACAGAATCCGGAAACTGGCCCGAAATCAAGGCTAATGAAGCAGTAATGGAAATCTCAAGGGGCCAACCACTTCAGCAACCCTGCCTATGCACTTATTATGCCATACCACAACGACGCTCAGCAGCGCGTTCGGGGCAGGCCCGGGGGCTTTTGTCGGTGTAATAGACCCTGGGTCCATTGCCCAGACTGTGCACAGGCACTAGAACAGAATTGAAACATCAGCTGGAGTCAAAGATTGAACGACCAAGAGATTTGAATAACCAACATGCAGCTCAGAGGGATCAGGATCAACCCAGAGGAGCAGTATGTCGGCAAGAGAAAGGGCCTCCCTTGCCGGGTAGGCAAGCCCGGCAAGGGTCAAGGCCACCGCCAGAAGCAAGCAACCAAGGTCCCCGGCAGGGCCTGTGAGGGCTCGTGGTGGCAAAACCACCCCACTAACCACTCAAGCATGACCCATGTCATCAATCAATGTGGTGTCAAGCCGCAAGGTGATAGAGGCTAAGGTGTCCCGTCTTTCGATGAGATGGTGGATTTCGCTTTGGTGGAAGTCGACTTTGACGATCCGACTACGAACGTGCGAGGCCGTCGCGCCTTAGCAATCGCTAAACCAACTCCGAGAGGTTATTGACCACGCCGGAGCACGATCAACCTGACCACGAGGGTCTGTTTCCTGCGAGCAAACGAAGAACAAGCAAGAAACTGAGATTGCAATCTGGATATTGCGAATATAAGATGAAAGCTTTATTGATCAAGGTGGGGTTCTGTGACGCCTTTGTCTGGTCGTTGAACACAAACGAAGTACGCGAAGTTGCAGCTATGGCGAACTTTGAATCTAAACAAAACCCAAAGTCTAAACGATGCCCTAAGGGCTGTATATATGGAGGAAGAGGGGGGGAATTTCGTGGCCCTTGGTGGAGGGGTCCGAAATCAACCCTATCTCTTGTTTCCCCACACATACGGACTCTAAAAATAGCCTATACTTATGTATTTCGAAATTACATGGGCCTGGCCCAATAATAAGGTGACGCAGCACCTAAAATAGCCTCGGGACAAATTTATGAAGTGGCATCTTGTATATTTCGTCCAAGGCTTCATGCACCCATTATGGTGGCTTCAAAGTCCTGAAATCATCACTTGTAACTCCGTTCTTGTTTCCCTTGCGCATGCCATCATCTCCATGCTTGTTCTTGCTCCAATGTTCATCCTTCTCCAAGCTAGGCCCTTCATTTGTAAGCAAAACAAATGTATCCAATTTAGGCAGCATCATATTCTCATAAACATTAGAATCATTACCAAGAAACGAAAGTACCTGGTAATTTAGTTGGCGTGCACGAGCTCTAGTAATTGGTCCAGTATGTATAGAAGCAGGGGCTGTGGGTGTAACAATTGTATTGATGTCCTCATCATCCTCCCCTTCTTGAAATGAAGTCGTCCTCGACGGAAGTTCATCTTCCTCACCCAAATAAGGCTTCAAATCTGCAATGTTAAAAGTGGGACTAACCCCAAAATCTGCAGGCAGCTCAAGTTTATATGCATTATCATTTATTTTCTCTAACACCTTAAAGGGACCATCAGCACGTGGCATTAACTTTGATTTGCGCAAATCAGGAAATCTATCCTTACGCAAATGTAACCAAACAAGATCTCCAGGTGCAAACACAACATGTTTTCTACCCTTATCTCCAGCAAGTTTATATTTAGCATTCATAAGCTCAATGTTTTCCTTAGTTAACTCATGCATTTTTAAAATCAATTCAGCACGTTGTTTAGCATCAAAATTAACCTTCTCCGAAGATGGAAGAGGCAACAAATCAATAGGTGCACGAGGTAGGAAACCATACACAACTTCAAAAGGGCACATCTTAGTAGTAGAATGCAATGAACGATTATAAGCAAATTCAATATGAGGCAAGCATTCCTCCCACATTTTCTTATTATTCTTCAAAACAGCCCTAAGCATAGTAGACAACGTTCTATTGACTACTTCAGTTTGTCCATCAGTTTGGGGGTGACAAGTAGTACTAAAAAGCAGTTTAGTCCCCAACTTAGTGATAGAGGCAAAGGTGTCCCGTCTTTCGATGAGATGATGGATATCGCTTTGGTGGAAGTCGACTTTGACGATCCGACTACGAACGTGCGATGACGTCGCGCCTTAGCAATCGCTAAACCAACTCCGAGAGGTTATTGACCACGCCGGAGCACGATCAACCTGACCACGAGGGTCTGTTTCCTGCGAGCAAACGAAGAACAAGCAAGAAACTAAGATTGCAATCTGGATATTGCGAATATAAGATGAAAGCTTTATTGATCAAGGTGGGGTTCTGTGATGCCTTTGTCTGGTCGTTGAACACAAATGAAGTACCGCGAAGTTGCAGCTATGGCGAACTTTTAATCTAAACAAAACCCAAAGTCTAAACGATGCCCTAAGGGCTGTATATATGGAGGAAGAGGGGGGAATTTCGTGGCCCTTGGTGGAGGGGTCCGAAATCAACCCTATCTCTTGTTTCCCCACACATACGGACTCTAAAAATAGCCTATACTTATGTATTTCGAAATTACATGGGCCTGGCCCAATAATAAGGTTACGCAGCACCTAAAATAGCCTCGGGACGAAATTTATGAAGTGGCATCTTGTATATTTCGTCCAAGGCTTCATGCACCCATTATGGTGGCTTCAAAGTCCTGAAATCATCACTTGTAACTCCGTTCTTGTTCCCCTTGCGCATGCCATCATCTCCATGCTTGTTCTTGCTCCAATGTTCATCCTTCTCCAAGCTAGGCCCTTCATTTGTAAGCAAAACAAATGTATCCAATTTAGGCAGCATCATATTCTCATGAACATTAGAATCATTACCAAGAAACGAAAGTACCTGGTAATTTAGTTGGCGTGCACGAGCTCTAGTAATTGGTCCAGTATGTATAGCAGCAGGGGCTGTGGGTGTAACAATTGTATTGATGTCCTCATCATCCTCCACTTCTTGAAATGAAGTCGTCCTCGACGGAAGTTCATCTTCCTCACCCAAATAAGGCTTCAAATCTGCAATGTTAAAAGTGGGACTAACCCCAAAATCTGCAGGCAGCTCAAGTTTATATGCATTATCATTTATTTTCTATAACACCTTAAAGGGACCATCAGCACATGGCATTAACTTTGATTTGCGCAAATCAGGAAATCTATCCTTACGCAAATGTAACCAAACAAGATCTCCAGGTGCAAACACAACATGTTTTCTACCCTTATCTCCAGCAAGTTTATATTTAGCATTCATGCGCTCAATGTTTTCCTTAGTTAACTCATGCATTTTTAAAATCAATTCAGCACGTTGTTTAGCATCAAAATTAACCTTCTCCGAAGATGGAAGAGGCAACAAATCAATAGGTGCACGTGGTAGGAAACCATACACAACTTCAAAAGGGCACATCTTAGTAGTAGAATGCAATGAACGATTATAAGCAAATTCAATATGAGGCAAGCATTCCTCCCACATTTTCTTATTATTCTTCAAAACAGCCCTAAGCATAGTAGACAACGTTCTATTGACTACTTCAGTTTGTCCATCAGTTTGGGGGTGACAAGTAGTACTAAAAAGCAGTTTAGTCCCCAACTTAGCCCATAAACATCTCCAAAAGTGGCTAAGAAATTTAGTATCACGATCTGAAACAATAGTATTTGGCACACCATGCAAGCGAATAATTTCACGAAAGAACAAATCAGCAACATTAACAGCATCATCGCTTTTATGACATGGTATAAAGTGTGCCATTTTCGAGAATCTATCCACGACAACAAATATGCTATCCCTCCCCTTCTTTGTTCGAGGTAAACCTAAAACAAAGTCCATAGATATATCCTCCCAAGGAACACTAGGTACAGGCAAAGGCATATATAAACCATGAGGATTGATTCGTGACTTAGCTTTTTGACATGTAGTGCATCGAGCAATAAAACGCTCAACATCCCGTCTCATCTTTGGCCAAAATAAATGTGTAGCAAGTACGTCCTCCGTCTTCTTCACGCCAAAGTGTCCCATTAATCCTCCTCCATGCGCCTCCTGCAACAACAAAAGACGAACGGAGCTAGCTGGAATGCATAGCTTGTTAGCACGAAACACAAATCCATCGTTAACGACAAACTTGTTCCACATTCTTCCTTCTTTACAATTCTGCATTACATCTTTAAAATCAGCATCATGCACATATTGATCTTTGATGGTCTCCAAACCAAATATTTTGAAGTCAAGTTGTGAAAGCATAGTATAGCGATGAGACAATGCATCAGCAATAACATTTTCTTTTCCCTTCTTGTGTTTAATGACATAAGGGAAAGTCTCAATGAATTCAACCCATTTAGCATGTCTACGATTCAGTTTAGCTTGACTTTTAATATGTTTCAAAGATTCATGATCAGAATGTATAACAAATTCTTTGGGCCATAAATAATGTTGCCATGTTTCTAAAGTCCGAACAAGAGCATATAATTCTTTATCATAAGTAGAATAATTCAGACTAGGCCCACTCAATTTTTCAGAAAAGTATGCAACAGGTTTGCCATCTTGTAATAACACACCTCCTAATCCAATTCCACTAGCATCACATTCATGCTCAAAAGTCTTATTAAAATCAGGAAGTTGGAGTAAAGGAGCATGTGTCAACTTATCTTTTGATGAGGACATCAATACAATTGTTACACCCACAGCCCCTGCTGCTATACATACTGGACCAATTACTAGAGCTCGTGCACGCCAACTAAATTACCAGGTACTTTCGTTTCTTGGTAATGATTCTAATGAGAATATGATGCTGCCTAAATTGGATACATTTGTTTTGCTTACAAATGAAGGGCCTAGCTTGGAGAAGGATGAACATTGGAGCAAGAACAAGCATGGAGATGATGGCATGCGCAAGGGGAACAAGAACGGAGTTACAAGTGATGATTTCAGGACTTTGAAGCCACCATAATGGGTGCATGAAGCCTTGGACGAAATATACAAGATGCCACTTCCTAAATTTCGTCCCGAGGCTATTTTAGGTGCTGCGTCACCTTATTATTGGGCCAGGCCCATGTAATTTCGAAATACATAAGTATAGGCTATTTTTAGAGTCCGTATGTGTGGGGAAACAAGAGATATGGTTGATTTCGGACCCCTCCACCAAGGGCCACGAAATTCCCCCCCTCTTCCTCCATATATACAGCCCTTAGGGCATCGTTTAGACTTTGGGTTTTGTTTAGATTAAAAGTTCGCCATAGCTGCAACTTCGCGTACTTCGTTTGTGTTCAACGACCAGACAAAGGCGTCACAGAACCCCACCTTGATCAATAAAGCTTTCATCTTATATTCGCAATATCCAGATTGCAATCTCAGTTTCTTGCTTGTTCTTCGTTTGCTCGCAGGAAACAGACCCTCGTGGTCAGGTTGATCGTGCTCCGGCGTGGTCAATAACCTCTCGGAGTTGGTTTAGCGATTGCTAAGGCGCGACGTCCTCGCACGTTCGTAGTCGGATCGTCAAAGTCGACTTCCACCAAAGCGAAATCCACCATCTCATCGAAAGACGGGACACCTTAGCCTCTATCACAAGTAGTACTAAAAAGCAGTTTAGTCCCCAACTTAGCCCACAAACATCTCCAAAAGTGGCTAAGAAATTTAGTATCACGATCTGAAACAATAGTATTTGGCACACCATGCAAGCGAATAATTTCACGAAAGAACAAATCAGCAACATTAATAGCATCATCACTTTTATGACATGGTATAAAGTGTGCCATTTTCGAGAATCTATCCACGACAACAAATATGCTATCCCTCCCCTTCTTTGTTCGAGGTAAACCTAAAACAAAGTCCATAGATATATCCTCCCAAGGAACACTAGGTACAGGCAAAGGCATATATAAACCATGAGGATTGAGTCGTGACTTAGCTTTTTGACATGTAGTGCAGCGAGCAATAAAACGCTCAACATCCCGTCTCATCTTTGGCCAAAAGAAATGTGTAGCAAGTACGTCCTCCGTCTTCTTCACGCCAAAGTGTCCCATTAATCCTCCTCCATGCACCTCCTGCAACAACAAAAGACGAACGGAGCTAGCTGGAATGCATAGCTTGTTAGCACGAAACACAAATCCATCGTTAACGACAAACTTGTTCCACATTCTTCCTTCTTTACAATTCTGCATTACATCTTTAAAATCAGCATCATGCACATATTGATCTTTGATGGTCTCCAAACCAAATATTTTGAAGTCAAGTTGTGAAAGCATAGTATAGCGACGAGACAATGCAACAGCAATAACATTTTCTTTTCCCTTCTTGTGTTTAATGACATAAGGGAAAGTCTCAATGAATTCAACCCATTTAGCATGTCTACGATTCAGTTTAGCTTGACTTTTAATATGTTTCAAAGATTCATGATCAGAATGTATAACAAACTCTTTGGGCCATAAATAATGTTGCCATGTTTCTAAAGTCCGAACAAGAGCATATAATTCTTTATCATAAGTAGAATAATTCAGACTAGGCCCACTCAATTTTTCAGAAAAGTATGCAACAGGTTTGCCATCTTGTAATAACACACCTCCTAATCCAATTCCACTAGCATCACATTCAAGCTCAAAAGTCTTATTAAAATCAGGAAGTTGGAGTAAAGGAGCATGTGTCAACTTATCTTTCAATACCGTGAAGGCTTCTTCCTGTGCGGTACCCCAAACAAAAGGCACATCCTTCTTTGTAAGCTTCATGATAAGTTTCAGCAAATGATGACTGAACAGGTGCAAGATGTGCTGAACAATTTTGAAGAGGCCATGGAGAAGATCACTAGCTTTGAGAAGACGTTCGAAACAAAGCTCGATAACAAGTTTAATGAATTGCTCGCGCGTCTTCCACCACCACCACCCGCTGCAGCTAACGCACCTCTCCAACAACAACAACAACAACAACGACCTCCACGTCGCGAAGCAGACCTCCGCCGAGCAAGCCGTGTTCCTCTTGCGTTTGGCCAAACTGTTGGTGCTGCTGTTGATACTTCTGTGGCTCCTGCTGCTGATGCGGAGGAGGATGATTATGTGGGAGACTATGAGGATGAGGTTGATCAAAATCAACACTACGTGCAGCCACCTGTACCACCACCAGCAGGTCGACCTCAGGTACTGTGCTGGTCCTAGGCTAGACCGAACTAGAGACGCGAGCCTAGAACACTAATGAGGTCACGTCGTAGCACAACCAGCATCAATGAAGGATACAAAGTAGCTCTGGACAGCAAGATATAAGTGAAGATCAAAATGGCAGTAAAGATAATGATGTGAAACAATAGCCAAGCTGTTTTACTGAACAGTGCACAAAACAGATTCCAAGAGTTGATATGATTGTTCCTTCAACTACTAGGCATACTATGACAACCACATCCATTGTTGTCAGGACTACATCACCTCCACCATGTGACACATCGCCCTCGAGAGTGGCTACATCATCTGAGTTGATCATAAGAGGTAATGACAAAGGTACTGATCTTCCATCTATACATGAGAATGATCAATGCCTTGTCAATTTGAATGCACCATCTGATGAGCTACCCACTACTTTGATCACACCACCTATTTTAGAGGACTACGTTGATAATTTGACTTTGCCATGTGATCAAACAACTGAAATACCAACAATTTTGAGTGCACCCATTGAATTAACTATTGATGCAAAAGAACCAATGTTTAATCATTTTGATATGACCTCTAATCTTGGTGATGATTCTGTGTTGAATGACTTATTGCATGTTTGCTTATTTAAGCATGTTGTAGCATGTAAATTTGATGCAAGTAAGGTTTATTCACCAATGTTGGGATGGTTTAATGATGAACATTGTCAATCTTTTGAAATGAATAAGAGCTTCACTTATATGTGCAAACTGAGTTGCAATATTTTCATGCCTTCTACTTCTTGTGCTAATTTTTTGGCTTTAGATTTTATGAACTATGCAAGTTACTCATCTATTCATGTGTCATATATGCAAAAATCAAGGGAAGTAAAAAATGGATGACATATACATATACAACATGTACACCTTGTCTCTTTTGTTAGCCACATTTCAGATTAAGCAACGCTGAGGACGGCTTTATTTTCAAGAAGGGGAGGATGATGAGGACATGACTACCTTGGATATGACCAAAAATATTGCATATATGCATATTTGTCAGGTGATTTCTAGTGCAAACTATTCAATAATCTATTTATGTTATCCAGAACAAAAATACTTCACACACTTTTGTGTTTTGTCTAATTGCAGGTGTATGGGACATTTGTACAATCCACATATGAAGATAAGGAAGAAAGAGATGTTTATTTGCTGTCCAAAAAGTTCTCTCACGTCACTTTTGGCCCAAGAGAAGATAGAGTCCAAGTCTCTCACGTTCTGGATTCAGATTCGGACTGCACAGACACACCTGACTCAAAACGCACACAAATTTTTCATACGGACTCCGAATTGGGTGATTCTTTTTTTGTTGGAAACTAGATTTCGTGCACTTTCCAACCCAATTGGAATTACCTTCAAATTCGTCCGGAGCGTTGAGTTGTGGACGAAACAATCTGATGCTGCAGCAGAATCTGAGTCAAACTACAAGTCCAAGTACACGAAGTTTTAGGCTGCCTTGGGACGTCCTCCCACCTCCTTGGCCTCCACCCCTTGCTCCTATATAAGTAGATCCATCTAGTAGCTTTTCCTTGGGATTTGTTTAATTAAAAGTTAGCCATTGCAACTTCGTGTACTTCGTTTGTGTCCAACGACCAGACCAAGACCGCATACGGATCCCCACCATTATCAATACCTCATATATATTTGCAATATTCAGATTGCTTTATCATATTCTTGCTCGTTCTTCGATTGCTTGCAGGAATAGACCTTCGTGGTCAGGCTGACCGTGCTTCCGGCATCATCAGTAACCTCAGGAGATTGGTTTAGCGATTGCTAAGGCGCAACGTCGTGCACGTTTGTAGTCGGATCGTCAAAGTCGTCTCCACCAAATCGATAGTTATCATCTCATCGAAAGATCGGGACACCCTCGCCTCTATCAAGTGGTATCAAGTGGTATATATACGTCGTGTAAGTTGCTGGTCTTAGCGTCTAGTTCCTTTAGAGTTTCGAGTTCTGTTCACATTAGTCACGCCGCAGCTGCATCATTATCCCTTCCGCTGTGCACCATTCCATCCATTAATTTCCACCACGTGCTACGCACTGTTCATTGTCATAATCATAGTTGAGGTCATTCACATCTTCGCCTGATCCAATCTGCATCTTATCTAGTTTGTCTTGGAAAGAGGGAGAAAAAAAAAGATAGAGGAAAAAAAGAGAGGAAAAAAAAGAAAAAGAGAGAAGAAAAAGAAAAAAAAAAGCGTGAGAAAAAAAAAGAGAGAAGAAAAAAAATCGGATCTATCTAGAATCAATCTCGTACCTGAATTCGGATTGAAATCTGTTTTGCGCACTGTTCAGTAAAACAGGTGTATCTTTCTCATACGAAGTCCGTTTTGGCTCCGTGAGTACTCAAATTGAAGCTAGCAACGAGCCGCATCTAAATAGTTGCAGAAGCTTGTTCAATATTTGACACCTCAAAATCGGCTTCTAAATAGGTCTTTTTGCCCTCTGAAGTTCGTGAACACAGCTTGTTCCAATTTTTTAGGCCAGTTTTAGAATTCTTTGACTCCTCATATCAACTCGGAATTGAGTGATTCTTTTTGCATTGGAAAGCTTGAGTTAGTAGCATTCTTTGAAAGAATTTATCAGAAAATTGTCTCAAACTTTTCAATAGGAAAGTTGGAGAGAGAGTTGTTGTATATCCTGCTTGGCAGTTGTTTTTCATCATTATCTTCACTGCCGTTGTGATCTTCACTTATATCTTGCTGTCAAGAGCTACTTAGTATCCTTCATTGATGCTAGTTGTGCTACGCCGTGACCTTATTAGTGTTCTAGGCTCGCGTCTCTAGTCCGGTCTAGCCTAGGACCAGCACAGTACCGTCGTTGAGCGTTTATTCAACATTGCATCTTTGAATTGATTATTGCTAATCTTTTGCTACTATATATAGCCAACCCAGCTCCACATATTTCTACACCGTGTATACGTACGCTCCCCTGGCAATCGCTTTACTCAATATTCGGAGTTACTTGACACCGCTGGTTGCCGATCACCGCTGCTGCATGGTAAGAACTTGTAAGACATTGATATTTGCTTTACTGTGAGCGTTTTACCACCACATCCTAGTAGTTATAGGAACATTATTTTTGGGTTTTGTTTCTTGTTCTACTAATCATGACAGGATCCAGAGTCAATTCATGGGCTTTGTCGATCGCGGGAGACGTGCCACCACCTTTGCAAATACCACAACCGTCACGAGAGGTGCACAAACATCCAAATGCACATGATCAGGTTAATGTATCTATACCACCATTTAATGGCCGTTTTAAACCTACTTTATATATTGAATGGGAGTTCGACATAAAAAATATATTTGCTTCCCATAATTTCGATGAACATAAAAAGCTTAAGGTTGCGGTTGGTTCTTTCACTGGTTATGCTTTGGTTTGGTGGAGTGAATATTGTCGGTTACACCCTGATTATATACCTACTACTTGGGATGATTTGAAACTTGCCATGCGACATACTTTCGTCCCTGCGTATTATACTCGTGACATGATTAAGAAGTTGCAACACTTAAAACAAGGTAGTGAAACTGTAACAAAATATTATGATGATTTACAAACTACCTTGTTGCATTCCTCTTTAGAAGAAAGTGAAGATGATTTTATGGATAGATTTTGGGGAGGATTAAACCGTGATATTCAAGAGATACTAATTCATGAAGAGTGTTATCCTATGGACCATTTGTTTCATCTTGCTTGCAAAGCTGAACAGGAAATAAAACGACGTGTTGGCCACGAGGAGAACAAGCGCACGGTGCACATTCCAAGAGTTGATATGATTGTTCCTTCAACTACTAGGCATACTATGACAACCACATCCGTTGTTGTCAGGACTACATCACCTCCACCATGTGACACATCGGCCCCGAGAGTGGCTACATCATCTGAGTTGATCATAAGAGGTAATGACAAAGGTACTGATCTTCCATCTCTACATGAGAATGATGAATGCCTTGTCAATTTGAATGCACCATCTGATGAGCTACCCACTACTTTGATCACACCACCTATTTTAGAGGACTACGTTGATAATTTGACTTTGCCATGTGATCAAACAACTAAACTACCAACAATTTTGAGTGCACCCATTGAATTAACTATTGATGCAAAAGAACCAATGTTTAATCATTTTGATATGACCTCTAATCTTGGTGATGATTCTGTGTTGAATGACTTATTGCATGTTTGCTTATTTAAGCATGTTGTAGCATGTAAATTTGATGCAAGTAAGGTTTATTCACCAATGTTGGGATGGTTTAATGATGAACATTGTCAATCTTTTGAAATGAGTAAGAGCTTCACTTATATGTGCAAACTGAGTTGCAATATTTTCATGCCTTCTACTTCTTGTGCTAATTTTTTGGCTTTAGATTTTATGAACTATGCAAGTTACTCATCTATTCATGTGTCATATATGCAAAAATCAAGCGAAGTAAAAATGGATGACATATACATATACAACATGTACACCTTGTCTTTTTTGTTAGCCACATTTTAGATTAAGCAACGTCGAGGACGGCTTTATTTTCAAGAAGGGGAGGATGATGAGGACATGACTACCTTGGATATGACCAAAAATATTGCATATATGCATATTTGTCAGGTGATTTCTAGTGCAAACTATTCAATAATCTATTTATGTTATCCAGAACAAAAATACTTCACACACTTTTGCGTTTTGTCTAATTGCAGGTGTATGGGACATTTGTACAATCCACATATGAAGATAAGGAAGAAAGAGATGTTTATTTGCTGTCCAAAAAGTTCTCTCACGTCACTTTTGGCCCAAGAGAAGATAGAGTCCAAGTCTCTCACGTTCTGGATTCAGATTCGGACTACACAGACACACCTGACTCAAAACGCACACAAGTTTTTTCATACGGACTCCGAATTGGGTGATTCTTTTTTTGTTGGAAACTAGATTTCGTGCACTTTCCAACCCAATTGGAATCACCTTCAAATTCGTCCGGAGCGTTGAGTTGAGGACGAAACAATCTGATGCTGCAGCAGAATCCGAGTCAAACTACAAGTCCAATGGTGTTACATCACTTCCACTTGGGCCCATTGGCCTTGTACGACCTAGGGTTGGTTTTAGGATGCCTTGGGACGTTCTCCCACCTCCTTGGCCGCCACCCCTTCCTCCTATATAAGTAGATCCATCTAGTAGCTTTTTCCTGGGGATTTGTTTAGTTAAAAGTTAGCCATTGCAACTTCGTGTACTTCGTTTGTGTCCAACGACCAGACCAAGACCGCTTCCGGATCCCCACCATTATCAATACTTCATATATATTCGCAATATTCAGATTGCTTTATCATATTCTTGCTTGTTCTTCGATTGCTTGCAGGAATAGACCTTCGTGGTCAGGTTGATCGTGCTCCAGCGTGGTCAATAACCTCTCGGAGTTGGTTTAGCGATTGCTAAGGCGCAACGTCGTGCACGTTTGTAGTCGGATCGTCAAAGTCGTCTCCACCAAATCGATAGTTATCATCTCATCGAAAGATCGGGACACCCCCGCCTCTATCACCCTATGATGAGGACATCAATACAATTGTTACACCCACAGCCCCTGCTGCTATACATACTGGACCAATTACTAGAGCTCGTGCACGCCAACTAAATTACCAGGTACTTTCGTTTCTTGGTAATGATTCTAATGTTCATGAGAATATGATGCTGCCTAAATTGGATACATTTGTTTTGCTTACAAATGAAGGGCCTAGCTTGGAGAAGGATGAACATTGGAGCAAGAACAAGCATGGAGATGATGGCATGCGCAAGGGGAACAAGAACGGAGTTACAAGTGATGATTTCAGGACTTTCAAGCCACCATAATGGGTGCATGAAGCCTTGGACGAAATATACAAGATGCCACTTCATAAATTTCGTCCCGAAGCTATTTTAGGTGCTGCGTCACCTTATGATAGAGGCGAGGGTCCCGATCTTTCGATGAGATGATGGATATCGCTTTGGTGGAAGTCGACTTTGACGATCCGACTACGAACGTGCGAGGACGTCGCGCCTTAGCAATCGCTAAACCAACTCCTAGAGGTTATTGACCACGCCGGAGCACGATCAACCTGACCACGAGGGTCTGTTCCTGCGAGCAAACGAAGAACAAGCAAGAAACTAAGATTGCAATCTGGATATTGCGAATATAAGATGAAAGCTTTATTGATCAAGGTGGGGTTCTGTGACGCCTTTGTCTGGTCGTTGAACACAAACGAAGTACGCGAAGTTGCAGCTATGGCGAACTTTTAATCTAAACAAAACCCAAAGTCTAAACGATGCCCTAAGGGCTGTATATATGGAGGAAGAGGGGGGGAATTTCGTGGCCCTTGGTGGAGGGGTCCGAAATCAACCCTATCTCTTGTTTCCCCACACATACGGACTCTAAAAATAGCCTATACTTATGTATTTCGAAATTACATGGGCCTGGCCCAATAATAAGGTGACGCAGCACCTAAAATAGCCTCGGGACGAAATTTA
>NC_041382.1:368500069-368531764 GCF_002162155.2 Triticum dicoccoides | reverse complement strand
TCAAAAAAACTTCCTATAATGGCACCTGTCTCAAAACACTCAGAAACACCTAAAAATAGGATAGCCAGAAAACTTTTCGAAAAATGCGTTTTCCAAAAATTTTGGGCCTAAACGGAGCGTGGCAATTTTTTCGACCAATTTTTTTTTCCCGAAACCTACTCCGGCAAGGAAACACAAATCGGAATCTAGATGGATCCCGAAAACAAACCTAATAAGCAAAGAACTCGGATTGGTGGTGGATATATGGTGATGGTATATGGCAGCGGTGGTGGTAACGGTGGTAGTATATGGATATGGATCGGTGGTGGTATATGGACACAGATTGGTGGTGGTATATGGATACGGATTCGGTGCGGTGGTGGTAGATGGCAGGGGCGATGATGATGGTGCGGCGGCGGCGTGACAACTTATGACCAGAACTCGAAACTCTAAAAGACTAGACTCTAAGACCAGCAACTAGACACGACGATGCAACCGCAAATTCAACAAAGCAAAACCCTAAAAAGATTATGCAAAGCTCAGATTGGTTCGGATATGATGAACTAACCCTAATTTTTTTTTGCTTTTTCGTGGACTGTAGGTATGAAGAACAGACTCGATCTAAACTACGAAAAACTGTAAAATCTCACCGAGCAACCTGGAAATCTGATACCACTTGATAGAGGCAAAGGTGTCCCGTCTTTCGATGAGATGGTGGATTTCGCTTTGGTGGAAGTCGACTTTGACGATCCGACTACGAACGTGCGAGGACGTCGCGCCTTAGCAATCGCTAAACCAACTCCGAGAGGTTATTGACCACGCCGGAGCACGATCAACCTGACCACGAGGGTCTGTTTCCTGCGAACAAACGAAGAACAAGCAAGAAACTAAGATTGCAATCTGGATATTGCGAATATAAGATGAAAGCTTTATTGATCAAGGTGGGGTTCTGTGACGCCTTTGTCTGGTCGTTGAACACAAAAGAAGTACGCGAAGTTGCAGCTATGGCGAACTTTTAATCTAAACAAAACCCAAAGTCTAAACGATGCCCTAAGGGCTGTATATATGGAGGAAGAGGGGGGAATTTCGTGGCCCTTGGTGGAGGGGTCCGAAATCAACCCTATCTCTTGTTTCCCCACACATACGGACTCTAAAAATAGCCTATACTTATGTATTTCGAAATTACATGGGCCTGGCCCAATAATAAGGTGAAGCAGCACCTAAAATAGCCTCGGGACGAAATTTATGAAGTGGCATCTTGTATATTTCGTCCAAGGCTTCATGCACCCATTATGGTGGCTTCAAAGTCCTGAAATCATCACTTGTAACTCCGTTCTTGTTCCCCTTGCGCATGCCATCATCTCCATGCTTGTTCTTGCTCCAATGTTCATCCTTCTCCAAGCTAGGCCCTTCATTTGTAAGCAAAACAAATGTATCCAATTTAGGCAGCATCATATTCTCATGAACATTACAATCATTACCAAGAAACGAAAGTACCTGGTAATTTAGTTGGCGTGCACGAGCTCTAGTAATTGGTCCAGTATGTATAGCAGCAGGGGCTGTGGGTGTAACAATTGTATTGATGTCCTCATCACCCTTGCTCCTATATAAGTAGATCCATCTAGTAGCTTTTCCTTGGGATTTGTTTAGTTAAAAGTTAGCCATTGCAACTTCGTGTGCTTCGTTTGTGTCCAACGACCAGACCGAGACCACTTTTTGGATCCCACCATTATCAATGCTTCATACATATTCGCGATATTCAGATTGATTTTATCATATTCTTGCTTGTTCTTCGATTGCTTGCAGGAATAGACCTTCGTGGTCAGGTTGATCGTGCTCCGGAGTGGTCAATAACCTCTCGGAGTTGGTTTAGCGATTGCTAAGGCACAACATCGTTGCACGTTTGTAGTCGGATCATCAAAGTCGTCTCCACCAAATCGATAGTTATCATCTCATCGAAAGATCGGGACACCCCGCCTCTACCAAGTGGTATCAGTTTTCAGGTTGCTCGGTGAGAATTTCCAGTTTTTCCTAGATTAGATTTATTTTCTTACCTATTGTCCAAGAAAAAGCCACAAAACAAAAGTTAGATCTATTCATCCTTTGTCCTAGCCAGACTGAGCCTTTGCAATTTTCTTTTCATTGTTTGCATTATTGAATTATCGGTTGCATCGCCGTGTCGAGTTGCTGGTCTTAGTGTAGTTCCTTTAGAGTTTCGAGTTCTGTTCACATTAGTCACGCAACCGCTGCATCATTATCCCATCCACTGTCCACCATCCCATCCACCAATTTCCACCACGTGCTACGCACTGTTTATTGTCATAATCATAGTTGAGGTCACTCACATCTTCGCCAAATCGAATCTGCATCTTATCTAGTTTGTCTTGGAAAGAGGGAGAAAAAGAAGATAAAGAAAAAAAGAGAGAAAAAAGGAAAGAAAAAAAAGAAAATAGGGAGAAGAAAAAGAAGAAAAAAAAGCGTGAGAAAAAAAGAGAGAAGAAAAAAAATTGGATCTATCTAGAATCAATCTCGTACCTGAATTCGGATTGGAATCTGTTTTGCGCACTATTCAGTAAAACAGGTGTATCTTCCTCATACGAAGTCCTTTTTGGCTCCGTGAGTACTCAAATTGAAGATAGCGACGAGCCGCATCTAAATAGTTGCAGAAGCTAGTTCAATATTTGACACCTCAAAATCGGCTTGTAAATAGGTCTTTTTTCCCTCCGAAGTTCATGAACACAGCTTGTTCCAATTTTTCAGGCCAGTTTTAGAATTCTTTGACTCCTCATATCAACTCGGAATTGAGTGGTTCTTTTTGCATTGGAAAGCTTGAGTTAGTAGCATTCTTTGAAAGAATTTATCAGAAAATTGTCTCAAACTTTTCAAGAGGAAAGTTGGAGAGAGAGTTGTTGTATATCCTGCTTGGCAGTTGTTTTTCATCATTATTTTCACTTCGTTGTGATCTTCACTTATATCTTGCTGTCAAGAGCTACTTAGTATCCTTCATTGATGCTACTTGTGCTACGCCGTGACCTTATTAGTGTTCTAGGCTCGCGTCTCTAGTCCGGTCTAGCCTAGGACCAGCACAGTACCGTCGTTGAGCGTTTATTCAACATTGCATCTTTGAATTGATTATTGCTAATCTTTTGCTACCATATATAGCCAACCCAGCTCCACATATTTCTACACCGTGTATACATACGCTCCCCTGGCAATCGCTTTACTCAATATTCGGAGTTACTTGACACCGCTGGTTGTCGATCACCGCCTGCTGCATGGTAAGAACTTGTAAGACATTGATATTTGCTTTACTGTGAGCGTTTTACCACCACATCCTAGTAGTTATAGGAACATTATTTTTGGGTTTTGTTTCTTGTTCTACTAATCATGACAGGATCCAGAGTCAATTCATGGGCTTTGTCGATCGCGGGAGACGTGCCACCACCTTTGCAAATACCACAACCGTCACGAGAGGTGCACAAACATCCAAATGCACATGATCAGGTTAATGTATCTATACCACCATTTAATGGCCGTTTTAAACCTGCTTTATATATTGAATGGGAGTTCGACATAAAAAATATATTTGCTTCCCATAATTTCGATGAACATAAAAAGGTTAAGGTTGCGGTTGGTTCTTTCACTGGTTATGCTTTGGTGTGGTGGAGTGAATATTATCGGTTACACCCTGATTATATACCTACTACTTGGGATGATTTGAAACTTGCCATGCGACATACTTTCGTTCCTGCTTATTATACTCGTGACATGATTAAGAAGTTGCAACACTTAAAACAAGGTAGTGAAACTGTAACAAAATATTATGATGATTTACAAACTACCTTGTTGCATTCCTCTTTAGAAGAAAGTGAAGATGATTTTATGGATAGATTTTGGGGAGGATTAAACCGTGATATTCAAGAGATACTAATTCATGAAGAGTGTTATCCTATGGACCATTTGTTTCATCTTGCTTGCAAAGCTGAACAGGAAATAAAACGACGTGTTGGCCACGAGGAGAACAAGCGCACGGTGCACATTCCAAGAGTTGATATGATTGTTCCTTCAACTACTAGGCATACTATGACAACCACATCCGTTGTTGTCAGGACTACATCACCTCCACCATGTGACACATCGTCCCCGAGAGTGGCTACATCATCTGAGTTGATCATAAGAGGTAATGACAAAGGTACTGATCTTCCATCTCTACATGAGAATGATGAATGCCTTGTCAATTTGAATGCACCATCTGATGAGCCCACTACTTTGATCACACCACCTATTTTAGAGGACTACATTGATAATTTGACTTTGCCATGTGATCAAACAACTGAAATACCAACAATTTTGAGTGCACCCATTGAATTAACTATTGATGCAAAAGAACCAATGTTTAATCATTTTGATATGACCTCTAATCTTGGTGATGATTCTGTGTTGAATGACTTATTGCATGTTTGCTTATTTAAGCATGTTGTAGCATGTAAATTTGATGCAAGTAAGGTTTATTCACCAATGTTGGGATGGTTTAATGATGAACATTGTCAATCTTTTGAAATGAATAAGAGCTTCACTTATATGTTCAAACTGAGTTGCAATATTTTCATGCCTTCTACTTCTTGTGCTAATTTTTTGGCTTTAGATTTTATGAACTATGCAAGTTACTCATCTATTCATGTGTCATATATGCAAAAATCAAGGGAAGTAAAAATGGATGACATATACATATACAACATGTACACCTTGTCTCTTTTGTTAGCCACATTTCAGATTAAGCAACGCCGAGGACGGCTTTATTTTCAAGAAGGGGAGGATGATGAGGACATGACTACCTTGGATATGACCAAAAATATTGCATATATGCATATTTGTTAGGTGATTTCTAGTGCAAACTATTCAATAATCTATTTATGTTATCCAGAACAAAAATACTTCACACACTTTTGTGTTTTGTCTAATTGCAGGTGTATGGGACATTTGTACAATCCACATATGAAGATAAGGAAGAAAGAGATGTTTATTTGCTGTCCAAAAAGTTCTCTCACGTCACTTTTGGTCCAAGAGAAGATAGAGTCCAAGTCTCTCACGTTCTGGATTCAGATTCGGACTGCACAGACATACCTGACTCAAAACGCACACAAGTTTTTCATACGGACTCCGAATTGGGTGATTCTTTTTTTGTTGGAAACTAGATTTCGTGCACTTTCCAACCCAATTGGAATCACCTTCAAATTCATCCGGAGCGTTGAGTTGTGGACGAAACAATCTGATGCTGCAGCAGAATCCGAGTCAAACTACAACTCCAAAGGTGTTACATCACCTCCACTTGGGCCCATTGGCCTTGTACGACCTAGATTTAGTTTTAGGCTGCCTTGGGACGTCCTCCCACCTCCTTGGCCGCCACCCCTTGCTCCTATATAAGTAGATCCATCTAGTAGCTTTTCCTTGGGATTTGTTTAGTTAAAAGTTAGCCATTGCAACTTCGTGTACTTCGTTTGTGTCCAACGACCAGACCAAGACCGCTTACGGATCCCCACCTTTATCAATACTTCATATATACTCGCAATATTCAGATTGCTTTTATCATATTCTTGCTTGTTCTTCGATTGCTTGCAGGAATAGACCTTCGTGGTCAGGTTGATTGTGCTCCGGCGTGGTCAATAACCTCTCGGAGTTGGTTTAGCGATTGCTAAGGCGCAACGTCGTGCACGTTCGTAGTCGGATCGTCAAAGTCGTCTCCACCAAATCGATAGTTATCATCTCATCGAAAGATCGGGACACCCCCGCCTCTATCAAGTGGTATCAGTTTTCAGGTTGCTCGGTGAGAATTTCCAGTTTTCCTAGATTAGATTTATTTTCTTACCTATTGTCCAAGAAAAATCCACAACAAAGAGTTAGATCTATTCATCCTTTGTCCAAGCCAGTCTGAGCCTTTGCAATTTTCTTTTCATTGCTTGCATAGTTGAATTATCGGTTGCATCGTCGTGTCGAGTTGCTGGTCTTAGTGTCTAGGTCGTTTAGAGTTTCGAGTTCTGTTCACATTAGTCACGCCACCGCTGCATTATTATCTCTTCCGTTGTCCACCACCACATCCTAGTAGTTATAGGAACATTATTTTTGGGTTTTGTTTCTTGTTCTACTAATCATGACAGGATCCAGAGTCAATTCATGGGCTTTGTCGATCGCGGGAGACGTGCCACCACCTTTGCAAATACCACAACCGTCACGAGAGGTGCACAAACATCCAAATGCACATGATCAGGTTAATGTATCTATACCACCATTTAATGGCCGTTTTAAACCTGCTTTATATATTGAATGGGAGTTCGACATAAAAAATATATTTGCTTCCCATAATTTCAATGAACATAAAAAGGTTAAGGTTGCGGTTGGTTCTTTCACTGGTTATGCTTTGGTTTGGTGGAGTGAATATTGTCGGTTACACCCTGATTATATACCTACTACTTGGGATGATTTGAAACTTGCCATGCGACATACTTTCATCCCTGCTTATTATACTCGTGACATGATTAAGAAGTTGCAACACTTAAAACAAGGTAGTGAAACTGTAACAAAATATTATGATGATTTACAAACTACCTTGTTGCATTCCTCTTTAGAAGAAAGTGAAGATGATTTTATGGATAGATTTTGGGGAGGATTAAACCGTGATATTCAAGAGATACTAATTCATGAAGAGTGTTATCCTATGGACCATTTGTTTCATCTTGCTTGCAAAGCTGAACAGGAAATAAAACGACGTGTTGGCCATGAGGAGAACAAGCGCACGGTGCACATTCCAAGAGTTGATATGATTGTTCCTTCAACTACTAGGCATACTATGACAACCACATCCATTGTTGTCAGGACTACATCACCTCCACCATGTGACACATCGCCCCCGAGAGTGGCTACATCATCTGAGTTGATCATAAGAGGTAATGACAAAGGTACTGATCTTCCATCTCTACATGAGAATGATGAATGCCTTGTCAATTTGAATGCACCATCTGATGAGCTACCCACTACTTTGATCACACCACCTATTTTAGAGGACTACGTTGATAATTTGACTTTGCCATGTGATCAAACAACTGAAATACCAACAATTTTGAGTGCACCCATTGAATTAATTATTGATGCAAAAGAACCAATGTTTAATCATTTTGATATGACATCTAATCTTGGTGATGATTCTGTGTTGAATGACTTATTGCATGTTTGCTTATTTAAGCATGTTGTCGCATGTAGATTTCATGCAAGTAAGGTTTATTCACCAATGTTGGGATGGTTTAATGATGAACATTGTCAATCTTTTGAAATGAATAAGAGCTTCACTTATATGTGCAAACTGAGTTGCAATATTTTAATGCCTTCTACTTCTTGTGCTAATTTTTTGGCTTTAGATTTATGAACTATGCAAGTTACTCATCTATTCATGTGTCATATATGCAAAAATCAAGGGAAGTAAAAATGGATGACATATACATATACAACATGTACACCTTGTCTCTTTTGTTAGCCACATTTCAGATTAAGCAACGCCGAGGACGGCTTTATTTTCAAGAAGGGGAGGATGATGAGGACATGACTACCTTGGATATGACCAAAAACATTGCATATATGCATATTTGTCAGGTGATTTCTAGTGCAAACTATTCAATAATCTATTTATGTTATCCAGAACAAAAATACTTCAAACACTTTTGTGTTTTGTCTAATTGCAGGTGTATGGGACATTTGTACAATCCACATATGAAGATAAGGAAGAAAGAGATGTTTATTTGCTGTCCAAAAAGTTCTCTCACGTCACTTTTGGCCCAAGAGAAGATAGAGTCCAAGTCTCTCACGTTCTGGATTCAGATTCGGACTGCACAGACATACCTGACTCAAAACGCACACAAGTTTTTCATACAGACTCCGAATTGGGTGATTCTTTTTTTGTTGGAAACTAAATTTCGTGAACTTTCCAACCCAATTGGAATCACCTTCAAATTCGTCCGGAGCATTGAGTTGTGGACAAAACAATCTGATGCTGCAGCAGAATCCGAGTCAAACTACAAGTCCAAAGGTGTTACATCACCTCCACTTGGGCCCATTGGCCTTGTACGACCTAGATTTAGTTTTAGGCTGCCTTGGGACGTCCTCCCACCTCCTTGGCCGCCACCCCTTGCTCCTATATAAGTAGATCCATCTAGTAGCTTTTCCTTGGGATTTGTTTAGTTAAAAGTTAGCCATTGCAACTTCGTGTGCTTCGTTTCTGTCCAACGACCAGACCAAGACCACTTTTTGGATCCCCACCATTATCAATACTTCATACATATTCGCGATATTCAGATTGCTTTTATCATATTCTTGCTTGTTCTTCGATTGCTTGCAGGAATAGACCTTCGTGGTCAGGTTGATCGTGTTCCGGCGTGGTCAATAACCTCTCGGAGTTGGTTTAGCGATTGCTAAGGCACAACGTCGTTGCACGTTTGTAGTCGGATCGTCAAAGTCGTCTCCACCAAATCGATAGTTATCATCTCATCGAAAGATCGGGACACCCCGCCTCTACCAGCCATCCTCAATAGGAACACGCTTCGCTCGTCCATACTGATTCGGAAGGATGCGTTGTTGTTGTTGTTGGAGAGGCGCGTTAGGTGCAGCGGGTGGTGGTGGTGGAAGACACGCGAGCAATTCATTAAACTTATTATCGAGCTTTGTTTCGAACGTCTTCTCCATGCCATCTATCTTCTCCATGGCCTCTTCAAATCTGTTTAGCACATCTTGCACCTGTCCACTCATCATTTGCTGAAATTTATCATGTAGTTGTTTGTTCGTCAGGTTCTCCCAATCAGTCTCATCGGCTTGTGATCCTACCATGGTTAGCAGCAAATAGAAACATACAAGAATATGATCCTACAGACTACTAAGAAGTGGTGGTGGGTGTCACAAATCCGTCAAGCAAATCTCAAATTCTTACCAGTTCTTACCCAGCAGCAGGCGGTGATCGGCAACCGTTGTCGTCAAAAACTCTCAAAGCTTGGATAGAGCGATTACCAGGGAGAGTCAAACGCACGACATAGATGTATGTGGAGCTGGGAAGGCTTATAATATGGTAGTAAAAAGGGTCAGCAATAATCAATTCAGAGATGCAAAGTTGAATAAACGCTCAACGACGGTACTGTGCTGGTCCTAGGCTAGACTGTGCTAGAGACCGAGCCTAGAACACCAACACAATCACGGCGCGGCACGTAAACAAGGAAAAAGCACACTCTGGATTTTTTTTCGCTCTTTTTTTGCGCTGCTTTTTTTTTGCGCCGTTTTTTTTTGCGAAAAATCACTATAATGGCGAGTGTCTCAAAACTCTTCCCAGGTCAAACTGACAGGATGGGCACGAAATTTTTTGTTGACAATTTTTTTTTCGACTGCCCGGACCCAAAAGCTGGAAACGGGTCAAAAAAACTTTCTATAACGGCGACTGTCTCAAAATGCTTAGAAACACCTAAAAATAGGATAGCCAGAAATTTTTTCGACAAGTGCGTTTTTGAAAAATTTTGGGCCTAAACGGAGGGTGGTTTCCGGACTCTTTTTTTTTCGAAACCTACTCCGGTAAGGAAACACGAATCGGAATCTAGATGGATCTCAAAAATAAACCTAATATGACAAGAACTCGGATTGGTGGTGGATATATGGTGGTAGATGGCAGCGATGGTGGTATATGACAGCGGTGGTGGTATATGGATACGGATTCGAAGCGGTGGCGGATAAGCGGTGGTGGTAGATGGCAGGGGCGATGATGATGGTGCGGCGGCGGCGTGACAACTTATGACCAGAACTCGAAACTCTAAAAGACTAGACTCTAAGACCAGCAACTAGACACGACGATGCAACCGCAAATTCAACAAAGCAAAACCCTAAAAAGATTATGCAAAGGCTCATATTGGTTCGGATATGATGAACTAACCCTAATTTTTTATGTGGCTTTTTCGTGGACTGTAGGTATGAAGAACAGACTCGATCTAAACTATGAAAAACTGTAAAATCTCACCGAGCAACCTGGAAATCTGATACCACTTGATAGAGGCAAAGGTGTCCCGTCTTTCGATGAGATGATGGATATCGCTTTGGTGGAAGTCGATTTTGACGATCCGACTACGAACGTGCGAGGACGTCGCGCCTTAGCAATCGCTAAACCAACTCCGAGAGGTTATTGACCACGCCGGAGCACGATCAACCTGACCACGAGGGTCTGTTTCCTGCAAGCAAACGAAGAACAAGCAAGAATCTGAGATTGCAATCTGGATATTGCGAATATAAGATGAAAGCTTTATTGATCAAGGTGGGGTTCTGTGACGCCTTTGTCTGGTCGTTGAACACAAACGAAGTACGCGAAGTTGCAGCTATGGCAAACTTTAATCTAAACAAAACCCCAAAGTCTAAACGGTGCCCTAAGGGCTGTATATATGGAGGAAGAGAGGGGGAATTTCGCGGCCCTTGGTGGAGGGGTCCGAAATCAACCCTATCTCTTGTTTCCCCATACATACGGACTCTAAAAATAGCCTATACTAATGTATTTCGAAATTACATGGGACTGGCCCAATAAAAAGGTGACGCAGCACCTATAATAGCCTCTGGACGAAATTTATGAAGTGGCATCTTGTATATTTCGTCCAAGGCTTCATGCACTCGTTATGGTGGCTTCAAAGACCTGAAATCATCACTCGTAACTCCGTTCTTGTTCCCCTTGCGCATGCCATCATCTCCATGCTTTCTCTTGCTCCAATGTTCATCCTTCTCCAAGCTAGGCCCTTCATTTGTAAACAAAACAAATGTATCCAATTTAGGCAGCATCATATTCTCATGAACATTAGAATCATTAGCAAGAAACGAAAGTACCTGGTAATTTAGTTGGCGTGCGCGAGCTCTAGTAATTGGTCCAGTATGTATAGCAGCAGGGGCTGTGGGTGTAACAATGGTATTGATGTCCTCATCACGGGCCAATGCTCCTCTGAGTGTTGGTCCGACCGAGTAGACTGCGGGGCCACCTCGGGGCAACTTGAGGGTTGGTTTTACTCGTAGGATGTCTCATCTGAGTGTGCCCTGAGAAAGAGATATGTGCAACTCCTATCGGGATTTGTCGGCACATTCGAGCGGTGTTGCTGGTCTTGTTTTAACCTGTCGAAGTGTCTTGAGTTACCGAGATACCGAGTCTGATCGGAACGTCTTGGGAGGAGGTCTATTCCTTCGTTGACCGTGAGAGCTTGTCATGGGCTAAGTTGGGACTCCCCTGCAGGGATTGAACTTTCGAAAGCCATGCCCGCGGTTATGGGCAGATGGGAATTTGTTAATGTTTGGTTGTAGATAACTTGAACCTAAATTATTTAAAATGAATCAACTGAGTGTGTTACCGTGATGGCCTCTTCTCGGCGGTGTCCGGGAAGTGGACACGGTGTTGAGGTAATGTTTGCGCAGGTTGTTCTCTAGTTTCTCGCTCGTGCTTTGCCTCCTCTTCTCGCTCTCTTTTGCGAATAAGATAGCCACCATATATGCTAGTCGCTTGCTGCAGCTCCACATATATATTGCCTTACCCTTCCTATAAGCTTAAATAGTCCTGATCGCGAGGGTGCGAGATTGTTGAGTCCCTGTGGCTCACAGATACTTTAACTCCAGATGCAGGTCCAGGTGATTCCGCTCCAGGTGACGAGTACGAGCTCAAGTGGGAGTTCGACGAGGACTCTCAGCGATACTACGTTTCCTTTCCGGATGATCAGTAGTGGTGCCTAGTTGGGGTTTGATTGGGACCGTTGTCGCATGTTGGGTTCTCTTCTATTTTGGCGCCGTAGTTGGGCCATGAGTGTTTGGATGATGTATGTTATTTATGTACTCTGATGTGACGTGGCGAGTGTAAGCCAACTATGTTCTCCCCTTTATTATTCATATTACATGGGATGTTGTGAAGATTGCCTAACTTGCGACATATGCCTTCAATGCGATTATGTCTCTAAGTCATGCCTCGACACGTGGGAGCTATAGTCGCATCGAGGGTGTTACAAGTTGGTAATCAGAGCCTTCCCCGACCTTAGGAGCCCCATTGCTTGATCGTTTTTAGCGGCCGAGTTGTGTCTAGAAAAATGTTTTGAGTCTTTAGGAATTATATATCGGAGAGATTAGGAATTCTTTTTACTTCCCAGTCTCCTCATCGCTCTGGTAAGGCTTCCTGACGTAGAGTTTTAACTCTTCTCTTCTCAAATTTCACTAAAAAAAAATTTAGGATCACGCGAGTATCTTGGAATCGTTCCGATGGCTTATGATGAGAACATTGTCTTGGTGCCTCCTGTCAGGGGTGATGAGGACATGACTACCTTGGATATGACCAAAAATATTGCATATATGCATATTTGTCAGGTGATTTCTAGTGCAAACTATTCAACAATCTATTTATGTTATCCAGAACAAAAATACTTCACACACTTTTGTGTTTTGTCTAATTGCAGGTGTATGGGACATTTGTACAATCCACATATGAAGATAAGGAAGAAAGAGATGTTTATTTGCTGTCCAAAAAGTTCTCTCACGTCACTTTTGGCTCAAGAGAAGATAGAGTCCAAGTCTCTCACGTTCTGGATTCAGATTCGGACTGCACAGACATACCTGACTCAAAACGCACACAAGTTTTTCATACGGACTCCGAATTGGGTGATTCTTTTTTTGTTGGAAACTAGATTTCGTGCACTTTCCAACCCAATTGGAATCACCTTCAAATTCGTCCGGAGCGTTGAGTTGTGGACGAAACAATCTGATGCTGCAGCAGAATCCGAGTCAAACTACAAGTCCAAAGGTGTTACATCACCTCCACTTGGGCCCATTGGCCTTGTACGACCTAGATTTAGTTTTAGGCTGCCTTGGGACGTCCTCCCACCTCCTTGGCCGCCACCCCTTGCTCCTATATAAGTAGATCCATCTAGTAGCTTTTTCTTGGGATTTGTTTAGTTAAAAGTTAGCCATTGCAACTTCGTGTGCTTCGTTTGTGTCCAACGACCAGACCAAGACCACTTTTCGGATCCCCACCATTATAAATACTTCATACATATTCGCGATATTCAGATTGCTTTTATCATATTCTTACTTGTTCTTCGATTGCTTGCAGGAATAGACCTTCGTGGTCAGGTTGATCGTGCTCCGGCGTGGTCAATAACCTCTCGGAGTTGGTTTAGCGATTGCTAAGGCACAACGTCGTTGCACGTTTGTAGTCGGATCGTCAAAGTCGTCTCCACCAAATCGATAGTTATCATCTCATCGAAAGATCGGGACAACCCGTCTCTATTAAGTGGTATCAGTTTTCAGGTTGCTCGGTGAGAATTTCCAGTTTTTCCTAGATTAGATTTATTTTCTTACCTATTGTCCAAGAAAAAGCCACAAAACAAAAGTTAGATCTATTCATCCTTTGTCCTAGCCAGACTGAGCCTTTGCAATTTTCTTTTCATTGTTTGCATTATTGAATTATCGGTTGCATCGCCGTGTCGAGTTGCTGGTCTTAGTGTCTAGTTCCTTTAGAGTTTCGAGTTCTATTCACATTAGTCACGCAGCCACTGCATCATTATCCCATCCGCTGTCCACCATCCCATCCACCAATTTCCACCACGTGCTACGCACTGTTTATTGTCATAATCATAGTTGAGGTCACTCACATCTTCGCCTGATCGAATCTGCATCTTATCTAGTTTGTCTTGGAAAGAGGGAGAAAAAGAAGATAAAGAAAAAAAGAGAGAAAAAAGGAAAGAAAAAAAAGAAAAAGAGGGAGAAGAAAAAGAAAAAAAAAGCGTGAGAAAAAAAAAAGAGAGAAGAAAAAAAATTGGATCTATCTAGAATCAATCTCGTACCTGAATTCGGATTGGAATCTGTTTTGCGCACTGTTCAGTAAAACAGGTGTATCTTCCTCATACGAAGTCCGTTTTGGCTCCGTGAGTACTCAAATTGAAGATAGCGACGAGCCGCATCTAAATAGTTGCAGAAGCTAGTTCAATATTTGACACCTCAAAATCGGCTTCTAAATAGGTCTTTTTGCCCTCCGAAGTTCGTGAACACAGCTTGTTCCAATTTTTCAGGCCAGTTTTAGAATTCTTTGACTCCTCATATCAACTCGGAATTGAGTGATTCTTTTTGCATTGGAAAGCTTGAGTTAGTAGCATTCTTTGAAAGAATTTATCAGAAAATTGTCTCAAACTTTTCAAGAGGAAAGTTGGAGAGAGAGTTGTTGTATATCCTGCTTGGCAATTGTTTTTCATCATTATCTTCACTGCCGTTGTGATCTTCACTTATATCTTGCTGTCAAAAGCTACTTAGTATCATTCATTGGTGCTAGTTGTGCTACGCCGTGACCTTATTAGTGTTCTAGGCTCGCGTCTCTAGTCCGGTCTAGCCTAGGACCAGCACAGTACCGTCGTTGAGCGTTTATTCAACATTGCATCTTTGAATTGATTATTGCTAATCTTTTGCTACCATATATAGCCAACCCAGCTCCACATATTTCTACACCGTGTATACATACGCTCCCCAGGCAATCGCTTTACTCAATATTCGGAGTTACTTGACACCGCTGGTTGCCGATCACCGCCTGCTGCATGGTAAGAACTTGTAAGACATTGATATTTGCTTTACTGTGAGCGTTTTACCACCACATCCTAGTAGTTATAGGAACATTATTTTTGGGTTTTGTTTCTTGTTCTACTAATCATGACAGGATCCAGAGTCAGTTCATGGGCTTTGTCGATCACGGGAGACGTGCCACCACCTTTGCAAATACCACAACCGTCACGAGAGGTGCACAAACATCCAAATGCACATGATCAGGTTAATGTATCTATACCACCATTTAATGGCCGTTTTAAACCTGCTTTATATATTGAATGGGAGTTCGACATAAAAAATATATTTGCTTCCCATAATTTCGATGAACATAAAAAGGTTAAGGTTGCGGTTGGTTCTTTCACTGGTTATGCTTTGGTTTGGTGGAGTGAATATTGTCGGTTACACCCTGATTATATACCTACTACTTGGGATGATTTGAAACTTGCCATGCGACATACTTTCATCCCTGCTTATTATACTCGTGACATGATTAAGAAGTTGCAACACTTAAAACAAGGTAGTGAAACTGTAACAAAATATTATGATGATTTACAAACTACCTTGTTACATTCCTCTTTAGAAGAAAGTGAAGATGATTTTATGGATAGATTTTGGGGAGGATTAAACCGTGATATTCAAGAGATACTAATTCATGAAGAGTGTTATCCTATGGACCATTTGTTTCATCTTGCTTGCAAAGCTGAACAGGAAATAAAACGACATGTTGGCCACGAGGAGAACAAGCGCACGGTGCACATTCCAAGAGTTGATATGATTGTTCCTTCAACTACTAGGCATACTATGACAACCACATCCGTTGTTGTCAGGACTACATCACCTCCACCATATGACACATCGCCCCCGAGAGTGGCTACATCATCTGAGTTGATCATAAGAGGTAATGACAAAGGTACTGATCTTCCATCTCTACATGAGAATGATGAATGCCTTGTCAATTTGAATGCACCATCTGATGAGCTACCCACTACTTTGATCACACCACCTATTTTAGAGGACTACGTTGATAATTTGACTTTGCCATGTGATCAAACAACTGAAATACCAACAATTTTGAGTGCACCCATTGAATTAACTATTGATGCAAAAGAACCAATGTTTAATCATTTTGATATGACCTCTAATCTTGGTGATGATTCTGTGTTGAATGACTTATTGCATGTTTGCTTATTTAAGCATGTTGTAGCATGTAAATTTGATGCAAGTAAGGTTTATTCACCAATGTTGGGATGGTTTAATGATGAACATTGTCAATCTTTTGAAATGAATAAGAGCTTCACTTATATGTGCAAACTGAATTGCAATATTTTCATGCCTTCTACTTCTTGTGCTAATTTTTTGGCTTTAGATTTTATGAACTATGCAAGTAACTCATCTATTCATGTGTCATATATGCAAAAATCAAGGGAAGTAAAAATGGATGACATATACATATACAACATGTACACGTTGTCTCTTTTGTTAGCCACATTTCAGATTAAGCAACGCCGAGGACGGCTTTATTTTCAAGAAGGGGAGGATGATGAGGACATGACTACCTTGGATATGACCAAAAATATTGCATATATGCATATTTGTCAGGTGATTTCTAGTGCAAACTATTCAATAATCTATTTATGTTATCCAGAACAAAAATACTTCACACACTTTTGTGTTTTGTCTAATTGCAGGTGTATGGGACATTTGTACAATCCACATATGAAGATAAGGAAGAAAGAGATGTTTATTTGCTGTCCAAAAAGTTCTCTCACGTCACTTTTGGCCCACGAGAAGATAGAGTCCAAGTCTCTCACGTTCTGGATTCAGATTCGGACTGCACAGACATACCTGACTCAAAACGCACACAAGTTTTTCATACGGACTCCGAATTGGGTGATTCTTTTTTTGTTGGAAACTAGATTTCGTGAACTTTCCAACCCAATTGGAATCACCTTCAAATTCGTCTGGAGCGTTGAGTTGTGGACGAAACAATCTGATGCTGCAGCAGAATCCGAGTCAAACTACAAGTCCAAAGGTGTTACATCACCTCCACTTGGGCCCATTGGCCTTGTACGACCTAGATTTAGTTTTAGGCTGCCTTGGGACGTCCTCCCACCTCCTTGGCCGCCACCCCTTGCTCCTATATAAGTAGATCCATCTAGTAGCTTTTCCTTGGGATTTGTTTAGTTAAAAGTTAGCCATTGCAACTTCGTGTGCTTCGTTTGTGTCCAACGACCAGATCAAGACCACTTTTCGGATCCCCACCATTATCAATACTTCATACATATTCGCGATATTCAGATTGCTTTTATCATATTCTTGCTTGTTCTTCGATTGCTTGCAGGAATAGACCTTCGTGGTCAGGTTGATCGTGCTCCGGCGTGGTCAATAACCTCTCGGAGTTGGTTTAGCGATTGCTAAGGCACAACGTCGTTGCACGTTTGTAGTCGGATCGTCAAAGTCGTCTCCACCAAATCGATAGTTATCATCTCATCGAAAGATCGGGACAACCCGCCTCTATCAAGGGGTTTAGTGGAAGTGTCCCGGGGAGTTGAGCTCTGAGGTGTTGTCATCATAATTTTATCGTTGCAATTCTGGAATAGTTGAGATATGTTAGCCGACATCGAAAATTTCTTTTATGCAGTTCGTTGGTGAGATAACCTCGACGCCACCCAGTACTGGGGCGGGAGTTCGGGAGTATCGCCATAACTTGTATAACGGATGCTTTTCGAAGGTTGAGGTAGATGGTTTCCGAAGGTTTCTTGGTTATGTGTTGAAGGATGGATACAGCTGGATGTAGGATTTGCTAGTTTGGCTGAGATATTATGCTTCCCCTGTATCCCCAACACCTGATTGCATAACCGGAAAGGTTTGGGAGTTTCATAGATGGGAATTCTAGTAGCTCTAGTTTTTCTTCCACGGATATTGGTTTGAGATTGGGATTTCTTACCGATTATTCGTTCTTGATCCGTACCTTGTTGATTTATTTCTCTACCTTAATTCTACGTGGCTTCTCAATTTAGGGATATGTGACCACTTCAAGAGGAATGCATTCGTTCATTTTGTTCGGATGTGAAGACTATATGTTGCAATTTTCATTCCGTTGGATTCAGCTTCAATATTTATCTGTCAATGTGCTAATGGTGGTCAACCTCTTCAGGATGGCTCCTCCAACACGCACGACTCCGAATCTTGATCTGCCACCGCCTCCACCTCCTGCACAGACATACCTGACTCAAAACGCACACAAGTTTTTCACACAGCTGATCATGCAAATTATTCAAGAGCGCAATCAAGGCACTCAAGGGAATCAAGGCAGCAATCAGAGTCACTTTGCTACACTCAACCAGTTCCTTGCTAACGGGCCAAAGAATTTCAGCAATTGTGTTGAGGTAACCGATGCTGACGATTGGCTTGTGGATCTGTGTAAGCATTTCGAGTGCAGTAACGTCAGGCCTGAGGACTTTGTGAAGTTCGCTTCCTTCCAACTCAAAGATCAAGCTGCAGAATGGTTCCAGCAGTACAAGGATTCCAGAGGTGGACGTGTTATCACTTGGGATGATTTCCGTCGAGATTTCCGAGCTCATCATATTCCGTAGAGCGTGGTTGAAAGCAAGCATGAGGAATTCCGCAATCTGAAGCAAGCTCTTTGTCTGTCTATGACTACAACAAATTGTTCCAGAAGCTTGCCCGCTTTGCCAAGCAGGACGTGCCTGATGAGAACAGCATGATATATCAATTCAGGGGTGGTCTCAGAGAAGATATTCAGCTCACTCTTGTTCTTTTCGAGCCCTTGAGGTACGATGAGTTCTACAACATGGCACTGAAGCAAGAGGCTGCTCAGTTGAGGTGATGCTTCCAGGAAGCGAGTCAGAGATGTTACTCCTTCTTCCTCTACTCAAGTGGCCAAGCAGCAGATGTTTTGGCTTCCTCCTCCTCCGTTCCGTCAGCCGTACCAGCAGAAGAGCAAAGGTGGCAGTGGTTCTTCCCACCCACCCAACCCTGGCTTTCAGAACAAGACTTCGTCTCAAGCTCCAAGATCGAGTGCTCCGTATCACCGTCCGCTTTCAGAGGTCACGTGCAACAAGTGCCAACAGAAGGGTCACTATGCCAACAAGTGTTTCAACCAGAGGCGTCTTCCTCCTCCTCCTGTCAGATTGGCAAGTACAACTATGGTCAAGCATAACCCCAAGCATGTCAAGATCAATTTGATGAATGCAGCTCAGGCAGAGGACTCGTCAGATGTGATCATGGGTAACCTTCCTGTTAACGATGTTCCTGCAAAAGTTCTTTTTGACATTGGTGCATCGCATTCCTTTTTGTCATGCCCTTTTGCATCGAAGCACAATGTTGATACCGAGATTATGCCCAAAGTCATGCAAGTTGTTTCTCCCGGCAAGCTTTTGACTTCTAGTTTGGTCGCTCCCGATGTCTCTATCACGTTGGGCGATTACAAGTTTTTCTCTTCTCCGGTGGTTCTTGGTAACTTGGATATTGATCTTATTCTCGGAATGGATTGGCTTTCTAAGCACAAGGCTCAGCTTGATTGTGCAGCCAGGCAGATTCAATTGACTCATTCGTCTGAGGATGTAATTGTCTTTGCCGCTCGTGATGATACTATCCGTCTGTTTTCTCTCAATGAGAAGGGTGAATTGGACGCTATTTCGCAAATTCCAGTCATTTGCGAATATCAAGACATCTTTCCAGAAGAGCTCCCAGGAATGCCTCCGCACCGGCCAGTTGAATTCGTTATTGAACTTGAGCTTGGCACGGAACCTGTGTGCAAACGTCCTTACAAGCTCGGACCTGAAGAGTTGAAGGAGCTGAAGAAGCAACTCAATGAGCAAGAAAGAATGGGTCTTATCCGGCCTAGTTCTTCTCCGTGGGGTTGTGGTGTTCTTTTTGTGAAGAAGAAGGATGGAACGAACCGACTTTGTGTTGATTACCGTCCAGTGAGCAAGAAGACCATCAAGAACAAATACCCACTTCCCAACATCAATGAGCTGTTCGAACAACTCAAAGGTGCTCAAGTATTCTCCAAGCTTGATCTCCGTATGGGTTATCACCAGATTCGCATTCGTGAAGAAGATATTCCCAAGACAGCATTCAGAACAAGCTTTGGTTCATAAGAATACACTGTCATGTCTTTTGGCCTCGCCAACGCTCCTCCGACGTTCTCTCGCATGATGAACTTCATCTTCAACGCCTACACCAATGACTTTGTTTTGGTCTATCTCGACGACATTCTGGTTTTCTCGAAGAACAAGGAAGATCATGCCAAGCACTTGCGTTTGGTTCTCGATAAGCTCAGAGAACTTCAGTTCTATGGCAAGTTCTCTAAGTGTGAATTTTGGCTCGATGTGGTTCTTTATCTTGGCCATATCATCTCTGCCAAGGGCATTGCCGTGAATCCTGAGAAGGTGTCTGCAATTGTGAATTGGGAACCTCCTCAGACCGTGAAGCAACTCCGCAGTTTCCTCGGTCTCGCAAGCTATTGCAGGAGATTCGTTGAAAACTTTTCTAAGATCGTGAAGCCTCTCTCTAATCTTTTTCAGAAGCACGTCAAGTACGTTTGGTCTCCGGAGTGTGATATTGCTTTCAACACTTTGAAAGAGAAATTGATCACTGCTCCAGTTCTGACTCCGCCTGATGAATCCAAGCCGTACGAGGTCTTTTGTGATGCCTCTCTCCAAGGTCTCGGTGCAGTTTTGATGCAAGATAAGAAAGTTGTTGCTTATACATCTCGCCAGTTGAAGCCTAATAAGAAGAACTACCCCACTCATGATCTCGAGTTGGCGGCAGTTGTGCATGCTCTTTTGACTTGGAGACATCTTCTATTGGGAAGAAAAGTGGACATTTTCACTGATCACAAGAGTCTCAAGTACATCTTCACTCAGCCTAATCTCAACCTCAGGCAAACTCGATGGGTTGAAATGATTCAAGAGTATAATCCGAGTATCGAGTATACTCCAGGCAAGGCCAATGAGATCGCTGACGCTTTAAGCAGGAAGGCCTACTGCAACAGTCTGATTCTTAAGCCTTATCAACCTGAGCTTTGTGAAGCTTTCCGCAAACTTAATCTGCAAGTTGTTCCTCAAGGTTTCCTCGCCAACCTTCAAGTCTCTCCTACCTTAGAAGACCAGATTCGCCAAGCCCAGCTTCTTGATGCTATGGTGAAAAAGTTAAAGATTGGGATTGCCAAGAGTCAGTCCAAGTACAAGTGCTACCGCCTTGATGACAAGGACACTCTCTTCTTCGAGGATCGAATTGTTGTACCCAAAGGTGACCTCCGTAAAGTGATCATGAACGAGGCTCACAATTCTCTCCTCTCCATCCACCCTAGGAGTACGAAGATGTATCAGGACCTTAAGCAAGCTTATTGGTGGACTCGAATGAAGCGCGAGATCGCTCAATTCGTGAATGAATGTGATGTCTGCAGAAGAGTGAAGGCAGAACACCAAAGGCCAGCAGGTCTCCTCCAACCTCTTGCCATTCCAGAATGGAAGTTTGACCACATTGAAATGGACTTCGTGACTGGGTTTCCAAAGTCCAAGCGTGGCAATGATGCTATATTCATTGTCATCGACAAGCTCACCAAAGTGGCTCATTTTCTGCCTATCAAAGAGTCGATCACTGCAGCTCAATTGGCGGAACTCTATACCTCTAGCATTGTCTCTCTGCACGGTATTCCTCAAGTGATATCTTCAGACCGTGGCAGCATCTTTACATCCAAGTTTTGGGATTCTTTTCACAAGGCCATGGGTACTAACATCCGCTTCAGCATAGCTTTCCATCCTCAAACAAGTGGTCAAGTCGAGCGTGTCAACCAGATTCTTGAAGATGTGCTCAGGGCTTGTGATGAGGACATCAATACCATTGTTACACCCACAGCCCCTACTGCTACATATACGGGACCAATAACTAGAGCTCGTGCACGCCAATTAAATTATCAGGTACTTTCGTTTCTTGGTAATGATTCTAATGTTCATGAGAATATGATGCTGCCTAAATTGGATACATTTGTTTTGCTTACAAATGAAGGGCCTAGCTTGGAGAAGGATGAACAGTGGAGCAAGAATAAGCATGGAGATGATGGCATGCGCAAGGGGAACAAGAGCGGAGTTACAAGTGATGATTTCAGGACTTTGAAGCCACCATAATGGGTGCATGAAGCCTTGGACGAAATATACAAGATGTCACTTCATAAATTTCGTCCCGAGGCTATTATAGGTGCTGCGTCACCTTTTTATTGGGCCAGGCCCATGTAATTTCGAAATACATAAGTATAGGCTATTTTTAGAGTCCGTATGTGTGGGGAAACAAGAGATAGGGTTGATTTCGGACCCCTCCACCAAGGGCCACGAAATTCCCCCTCTCTTCCTCCATATATACAGCCCTTAGGGCACCGTTTAGACTTTGGGTTTTGTTTAGATTAAAAGTTCGCCATAGCTGCAACTTCGCGTACTTCGTTTGTGTTCAATGACCAGACAAAGGCGTCACAGAACCCCACCTTGATCAATAAAGCTTTCATCTTATATTCGCAATATCCAGATTGCAATCTTAGTTTCTTGCTTGTTCTTCGTTTGCTCGCAGGAAACAGACCCTCGTGGTCAGGTTGATCGTACTCCGGCGTGGTCAATAACCTCTCGGAGTTGGTTTAGTGATTGCTAAGGTGCGACGTCCTCGCACGTTCGTAGTCGAATCGTCAAAGTCGACTTCCACCAAAGCGATATCCATCATCTCATCGAAAGACGGGACACCTTTGCCTCTATCAACTGGTATCAGATTTCCAGGTTGCTCGGTGAGATTTTACAGTTTTTCGTAGTTTAGATCGAGTCTGTTCTTCATACCTACAGTCCACGAAAAAGCCACACAAAAAAATTAGGGTTAGTTCATCATATCCGAACCAATCTGAGCCTTTGCATAATCTTTTTAGGGTTTTGCTTTGTTGAATTTGCGGTTGCATCGTCGGTCTAGTTGCTGGTCTTAGAGTCTAGTCTTTTAGAGTTTCGAGTTCTGGTCATAAGTTGTCACGCCGCCGCCGCACCATCATCATCGCCCCTGCCATCTACCACCACCGCTCCGAATCCGTATCCATATACCACCACCAATCCGTATCCATATACCACCACCGATCCATATCCATATACTACCACCGCTACCACCACCGCTGCCATATACCACCACCATATATCCACCATCAATCCGAGTTCCTTGCATATTAGGTTTGTTTTCGAGATCCATCTAGTTTCCGATTCGTGTTTCCTTGCCGGAGTAGGTTTCGGAAAAAAAAAGAGTCCGGAAACCACCCTCCGTTTAGGCCCAAAATTTTTTGAAAACGCATTTTTCGAAAAAAATTCTGGCTATCCTATTTTTAGGTGTTTCTGAGTGTTTTGAGACAGGTGCCATTATAGGAAGTTTTTTTTTGACCTGTTTCTAGTTTTTGGGTCCGGGCAGTCGAAAAAAAAAATTGGTCGAAAAAATTTCGTGCCCATCCTGTCAGTTTGACCTGGGAAGAGTTTTGAGACACTCGCCATTATAGTGATTTTTCGCAAAAAAAAAGCAGCGCAAAAAAAAAGCAGCGCAAAAAAAAAGAGCGAAAAAAAATCCAGAGTGTGCTTTTCCCTTGTTTACGTGCCGCGCCGTGATTTTGTTGGTGTTCTAGGCTCGCGTCTCTAGCACAGTCTAGCCTAGGACCAGCACCGTACCGTCGTTGAGCGTTTATTCAACTTTGCATCTCTGAATTGATTATTGTTGACCCTTTTTGCTACCATATTATAAGCCTTCCCAGCTCCACATACATCTACGTCGTGCGTTTGAATCTCCCTGTTAATCGCTCTATCCAAGCTTTGAGAGTTTTTGACTACAACGGTTGCCGATCACCGCCTGCTGCTGGGTAAGAACTGGTAAGAATTTGAGATTTGCTTGACGGATTTGTGACACCCACCACCACCTCTTGTTAGTAGTCTGTAGGATCATATTCTTGTGTGTTTCTATTGCTGCTAACCATGCCAGGATCACAAGCCGACGAGACTGACTGGGAGAACATGACGAATAAGGATTTGCATGATAAATTTCAGCAAATGATGAGTGGACAGGTGCAAGATGTGCTAAACAGATTTGAAGAGGCCATGGAGAAGATAGATGGCATGGAGAAGACGTTCGAAACAAAGCTCGATAACAAGTTTAATGAATTGCTCGCGCGTCTTCCACCACCACCACCCGCTGCACCTAACGCACCTCTCCAACAACAACAACAACGACTACCTCCATGTCGCGAAACAGACCTTCGCCGAGCGAGCCGTGTTCCTATTGCGTTTGGCCAAACTGTTGGTGCTGCTGTTGATACTTCTGTGGCTCCTGCTGCTGATGCGGAGGAGGATGATTATGTGGGAGATTATGAGGATGAGGTTGATCAAAATCTGCACTACGTGCAGCCACCTGCACCACCACCACCAGGTCGAGCTCAAGTATATATTCGTAATGGTAGGCCTGCACCACCACCTCAGGTACGAGATGATGTCCATATTCCTAAACTGAAATTGAATATTCCACCATTTGAGGGTAGATATGTTCCTGATATATATCTTACTTGGGAGTTAGAAACTGAACAACGATTTACATGTTTACAATATCCTGAGGAGAGACGAGTTGCTGCTGCTGTTTGTGCTTTCACTAGTTTTCCATGTGTATGGTGGTCTGAACATTGTAGATTATATCCTATTCCAACTACTTAGGCTGCTTTGAAAACTGCTATGCGTACTCGTTGGGTTCCACCATATTATCAACGTGAATTGCTTCAAAAATTACAGCGCTTAAGACAAGGAAAAAATTCTGTAGAAGAATATTATCAGGAATTACAAACTGGCATGATTAGATGTGGTATTGTTGAGGAGAATGAAGCTATGCTTGCATGTTTTCTGGGTGGATTAAATAGAGAGATTCAGACCATTCTAGACTATAAGGAGTATACAAATATCACTCGTTTATTCCATCTTGCTTGTAAAGCATAACGTGAAGTGTAGGATCGACAAGCATTGGCGCGAACTAACTTTTCTGCAGGCCGACCTTCATCATGGACACCGCGTGCATCTTCTACTTCAACTGCACCAGCACCTCAATCACGTGCCTCCTCCAGTCGTGATACAAGAAAACAGGCACAACCACCATTATCTGCCAAGAGTGCACCTGCTGGGCCTGCACAGAGTTCTTCTTCTTCCAAGGGAGGAGGTCATTATGCGAGAGCATGCAAATCTTCGCGTGTGATGATTGCTACCGCGGATGGTGGATATGAGTCCGCTAGTGACTATGATGAGGAGACTTTGGCTCTTATTACACGTGAAGAACATGGTGGAGATGATTCTGATCATGAGACGCAATACATGGCTCCTGAAGACGCTGACAGGTATGAACGTTTAGTTGCTCAACGTGTTTTGAGTGTGCAGGTCACACAAGCTGAGCAAAATCAGAGGCACAATTTGTTCCATACCAAGGGAGTTGTGAAAGAACGTTCTGTGCGCGTCATCATAGATGGAGGGAGCTGTGACAACTTGGCTAGCATGGAGATGGTGGAGAAGCTTTCTCTCACCACAAGACCACATCCACATCCTTACTACATCCAATGGTTCAACAACAGCGGCAAGGTTAAGGTAACACGTACTGTTTGTGTGCATTTTAGTATATCTACATATGCTGATTATGTTGATTGTGATGTGGTACCTATGCAAGCATGTTCCTTATTACTTGGTAGACCATGGCAATTTGATAAAAATTCTGTACACCATGGTAGAAACAATCACTATACTCTTGTTCATAAGGATAAAAATATTACTTTGCTTCCTATGACTCCTGATTCTATTTTGAAAGATGATATTAATAGAGCTAATAAAGCAAAACAAGAGAAGAATAAGAGTGAAAATCAGATTGTGGCAAAAGAATTTGAGCAACAAATGAAGCCTAATAATAAACCATCTAGTGTTGCTTCTGAAATTAAATTGAAAAGTGCATGTTTATTTGCCACCAAATCTGATATTGATGAGCTAGATTTCAGCAAATCTGTTTGCTATGCTTTTGTGTGCAAAGAGGCATTATTTTCATTCGAGGACGTGCCTTCCTCTTTGCCTCCTGCTATCACTAACATTTTGCAGGAGTTCGCTGCCGTCTTTCCACAAGACGTGCCACCGGGATTACCACCTATTCGAGGGATTGAGCATCAGATCGACTTAATTCCCGGTGCTTCACTGCCAAACCGTGCGCCATACCGTACCAATCCAGAGGAGACGAAGGAGATTATGCGTCAAGTACAAGAGCTTCTCGACAAAGGTTATATACGCGAATCCCTTAGTCCTTGTGCTGTTCCTATTATTCTAGTGCCGAAAAAGGATGGTACATCGCGTATGTGTGTTGATTGTAGAGGCATTAATAATATTACTATTCGTTATCGTCATCCTATTCCTAGGCTAGATGATATGCTTGATGAATTGAGTGGCTCTACAATATTCTCCAAAGTTGATTTGCGTAGTGGATACCATCAAATTCGTATGAAATTGGGGGATGAATGGAAAACAGCATTTAAAACTAAGTTTGGATTATATGAGTGGTTAGTCATGCCTTTTGGGTTAACTAATGCGCCTAGTACTTTCATGAGACTAATGAACGAAGTTTTATGTGCTTTCATTGGACGATTTGTGGTAGTCTATTTTGATGATATACTGATTTATAGCAGATCTTTGGAAGAACATTTGGAACATTTACGTGCTGTTTTTATTGCTCTACGTGATGCACGTTTGTTTGGTAACCTTGGGAAGTGCACCTTTTGCACCGACCGAGTATCTTTTCTTGGCTATGTTGTTACTCCACAGGGAATTGAAGTTGATAAAGCCAAGATTGAAGCTATTGAGAGTTGGCCGCAGCCCAAAACGGTCACACAAGTGAGGAGTTTTCTTGGCCTCGCTGGATTCTATAGGCGTTTTGTGAGAGATTTCAGCACCATTGCTGCACCTCTCAATGAGCTTACAAAGAAAGATGTGCCTTTTCTTTGGGGTATGGCACAGGAAGAAGCCTTCTCGGTATTGAAAGATAAGTTGACACATGCTCCTTTACTCCAACTTCCTGATTTTAATAAGACTTTTGAGCTTGAATGTGATGCTAGTGGAATTGGATTAGGAGGTGTGCTATTACAAGATGGCAAACCTGTTGCATACTTTTCTCAAAAATTGAGTGGGCCTAGTCTGAATTATTCTACTTATGATAAAGAATTATATGCTCTTGTTCGGACTTTAGAAACATGGCAACATTATTTATGGCCCAAAGAATTTGTTATACATTCTGATCATGAATCTTTGAAACATATTAAAAGTCAAGCTAAACTGAATCGTAGACATGCTAAATGGGTTGAATTCATTGAGACTTTCCCTTATGTCATTAAACACAAGAAGGGAAAAGAAAATGTTATTGCTGATGCATTGTCTCGTCGCTATACTATGCTTTCACAACTTGACTTCAAAATATTTGGTTTGGAGACCATCAAAGATCAATATGTGCATGATGCTGATTTTAAAGATGTAATGCAGAATTGTAAAGAAGGAAGAATGTGGAACAAGTTTGTTGTGAACGATGGATTTGTGTTTCGTGCTAACAAGCTATGCATTCCAGCTAGCTCCGTTCGTCTTTTGTTGTTGCAGGAGGCGCATGGAGGAGGATTAATGGGACACTTTGGCGTGAAGAAGACGGAGGACGTACTTGCTACACATTTCTTTTGGCCAAAGATGAGACGGGATGTTGAGCGTTTTATTGCTCGCTGCACTACATGTCAAAAAGCTAAGTCACGACTCAATCCTCATGGTTTATATATGCCTTTGCCTGTACCTAGTGTTCCTTGGGAGGATATATCTATGGACTTTGTTTTAGGTTTACCTCGAACAAAGAAGGGGAGGGATAGCATATTTGTTGTCGTGGATAGATTCTCGAAAATGGCACACTTTATACCATGTCATAAAAGCGATGATGTTGTTAATGTTGCTGGTTTGTTCTTTCGTGAAATTATTCGCTTGCATGGTGTGCCAAATACTATTGTTTCAGATCGTGATACTAAATTTCTTAGCCACTTTTGGAGATGTTTATGGGCTAAGTTGGGGACTAAACTGCTTTTTAGTACTACTTGTCACCCCCAAACTGATGGACAAACTGAAGTAGTCAATAGAACGTTGTCTACTATGCTTAGGGCTGTTTTGAAGAATAATAAGAAAATGTGGGAGGAATGCTTGCCTCATATTGAATTTGCTTATAATCGTTCATTGCATTCTACTACTAAGATGTGCCCTTTTGAAGTTGTGTATGGTTTCCTACCTCGTGCACCTATTGATTTGTTGCCTCTTCCATCTTCGGAGAAGGTTAATTTTGATGCTAAACAACGTGCTGAATTGATTTTAAAAATGCATGAATTAACTAAGAAAAACATTGAGCATATGAATGCTAAATATAAACTTGCTGGAGATAAGGGTAGAAAATATGTTGTGTTTGCACCTGGAGATCTTGTTTGGTTACATTTGCGTAAGGATAGATTTCCTGATTTGCGCAAATCAAAGCTAATGCCACGTGCTGATGGTCCCTTTAAGGTGTTAGAGAAAATAAATGATAATGCATATAAACTTGAGCTGCCTGCAGATTTTGGGGTTAGTCCCACTTTTAACATTGCAGATTTGAAGCCTTATTTGGGTGAGGAAGATGAGCTTCCGTCGAGGACGACTTCATTTCAAGAAGGGGAGGATGATGAGGACATCAATACCATTGTTACACCCACAGCCCCTACTGCTACATATACGGGACCAATTACTAGAGCTCGCGCACGCCAATTAAATTATTAGGTACTTTCGTTTCTTGGTAATGATTCTAATGTTCATGAGAATATGATGCTGCCTAAATTGGATACATTTGTTTTGCTTACAAATGAAGGGCCTAGCTTGAAGAAGGATGAACAGTGGAGCAAGAACAAGCATGGAGATGATGGCATGCGCAAGGGGAACAAGAATGGAGTTACAAGTGATGATTTCAGGACTTTGAAGCCACCATAATGGGTGCATGAAGCCTTGGACGAAATATACAAGATGCCACTTCATAAATTTCGTCTCGAGGCTATTATAGGTGCTGCGTCACCTTTTTATTGGGCCAGGCCCATGTAATTTCGAAATACATAAGTATAGGCTATTTTTAGAGTCCGTATGTGTGGGGAAACAAGAGATAGGGTTGATTTCGGACCCCTCCACCAAGGGCCACGAAATTCCCCCTCTCTTCCTCCATATATACAGCCCTTAGGGCACCGTTTAGACTTTGGGTTTTGTTTAGATTAAAAGTTCGCCATAGCTGCAACTTCGCGTACTTCGTTTGTGTTCAACGACCAGACAAAGGCGTCACAGAACCCCACCTTGATCAATAAAGCTTTCATCTTATATTCGCAATATCCAGATTGCAATCTTAGTTTCTTGCTTGTTCTTCGTTTGCTCGCAGGAAACAGACCCTCGTGGTCAGGTTGATCGTGCTCCGGCGTGGTCAATAACCTCTCGGAGTTGGTTTAGCGATTGCTAAGGCGCGACGTCCTCGCACGTTCGTAGTCGGATCGTCAAAGTCGACTTCCACCAAAGCGATATCCATCATCTCATCGAAAGACGGGACACCTTTGCCTCTATCAGCTTGTGTGATCTCCTTCGGCATGAAGTGGGAGGATTGTCTTCCTTATGCTGAATTTTCCTACAACAACAGTTTTCAAGCAAGTTCGGGCAAGGCCCCTTTTGAAATTCTGTATGGCAAGAAGTGTCGTACCCCTCTCAACTGGTCTGAAACCGGTGAACGTCAGCTTTTGGGTAATGACTTAATCACAGAAGCAGAAGAAATGTGCAAAGTCATTCGTGATAACCTCAAAGCAGCCATATCCCGCCAGAAGAGCTACTATGATAGTAAGCACTGTGATTTGGCTTTCGAGATCGGAGATCATGTTTACCTCCGTGTCTCTGATGAGGACATGACTACCTTGGATATGACCAAAAATATTGCATATATGCATATTTGTCAGGTGATTTCTAGTGCAAACTATTCAATAATCTATTTATGTTATCCAGAACAAAAATACTTCACACACTTTTGTGTTTTGTCTAATTGCAGGTGTATGGGACATTTGTACAATCCACATATGAAGATAAGGAAGAAAGAGATGTTTATTTGCTGTCCAAAAAGTTCTCTCACGTCACTTTTGGCCCAAGAGAACATAGAGTCCAAGTCTCTCACGTTCTGGATTCAGATTCGGACTGCACAGACATACCTGACTCAAAACGCACACAAGTTTTTCATACGGACTCCGAATTGGGTGATTCTTTTTTTGTTGGAAACTAGATTTCGTGCACTTTCCAACCCAATTGGAATCACCTTCAAATTCGTCCGGAGCGTTGGGTTGTGGACGAAACAATCTGATGCTGTAGCAGAATCCGAGTCAAACTACAAGTCCAAAGGTGTTACATCATCTCCACTTGGGCCCATTGGCCTTGTACGACCTAGATTTAGTTTTAGGCTGCCTTGGGACGTCCTCCCACCTCCTTGGCCGCCACCCCTTGCTCCTATATAAGTAGATCCATCTAGTAGCTTTTGCTTGGGATTTGTTTAGTTAAAAGTTAGCCATTGCAACTTCGTGTACTTCGTTTGTGTCCAACGACCAGACCAAGACCGCTTCCGGATCCCCACCATTATCAATACTTCATATATATTTGCAATATTCAGATTGCTTTATCATATTCTTGCTCGTTCTTCGATTGCTTGCAGGAATAGACCTTCGTGGTCAGGCTGACCGTGCTTCCAGCATCGTCAGTAACCTCAAGAGATTGGTTTAGCGATTGCTAAGGCGCAACGTTGTGCACGTTTGTAGTCGGATTGTCAAAGTCGTCTCCACCAAATCGATAGTTATCATCTCATCGAAACATCGGGACCCCCTCCTCTATCAGTCTCTCCTATGAAAGGTACTCGTCGCTTCGGTATCAAAGGGAAGCTTGCCCCTAGATACGTGGGACCTTTCAAGATTGTCAGCAAGAGAGGCGACCTCGCCTATCAACTCGAGCCTCCTTCAAACTTTGCAAATGTTCATGACGTGTTCCATGTCTCTCAGCTTCGAAAGTGCTTCAAGACTCCTGACCGTACCGTCAACTTCGAGGACATTGAGCTCCAAGAAGATCTCTCTTATCGTGAGCACCCAGTTGCTATTCTTGAAGAGACTGAACGCAAGACTCGCAACAAGTCAATCAAATTTCTCAAAGTCAAGTGGTCACACCATTCCGACCGTGAAGCTACCTAGGAACGCGAGGATCACCTCCGTTCTGAGTACCCGGAGTTCTTTCAGTCCTAGATCTCGGGACGAGATCTTTTCGTAGTGGTGGAGTGTTTTAACACCCCGGATGTAACTTTCCCTATTTGTACTCCAACTCTTGCCGTTTCCGGCGTTAAGTTATATTTATTTCCTCGGGTTCGGGTTTTGTCTCCGTGTGTTGTTGTCTTTGTCAAACATCTCATATCATGTCATCATGTGCATTGCAATTGCATACGTGTTCATCTCATGCATTCGAGCATTTTCCCCGTTGTCCGTTTTGCATTTCGGTGCTTCGTTCTCCTCCGGTGGCCTTTTCTAGCTTTCTTTCGTGTGTGGGCTTTAAACATTTCCGGATTGGACCGAGACTTGCCAAGCGGCCTTGGTTTACTACCGGTAGACCGCCTGTCAAGTTTCGTACCGTTTGGACTTCGTTTGATACCCCAACGGTTAACCGAGGGACCGAAAAGGCCTCGTGTGTGTTGCAGCCCAACACCCCTCCAATTTGGCCCAAAACCCGCCAAACTCTGCTCCATGTCCTAGAGCGTTCGATCACGATCGCGTGGCCGAAAACCGCACCTCATTTGGACTCTCCTAGCTCCACTTATGCCTATAAATAGCCCCCCCGTTTTCGGATCTCGGATCTCTCCTCGTCCAACCCTAGCTAAAAAAAACAGATCCCGCCGCCGCCGGACGTGTCCGCGCCAGGCCGGACAACGTCCGGATCGCACCCGCAGCCACTTGCGGGGCGCCACGTGGCA
>NC_041382.1:368497241-368499519 GCF_002162155.2 Triticum dicoccoides | reverse complement strand
GGCCGCCGCCGCGCCGCCTCGCCGCCGGCGCCCCACTCCGGCGAGCTCTCCGCACCGGCCGGCCCCTCCTCTCCTCACTCCGGCGACCGCGACAGCTCCGGCGAGCTCGGATCCAGCCGTGCCTCGGTTTCCGTGCAGATCTGAGATATTTTGAATCGGGGTTAACTTTTCCCCCTCCGAACCCTAATTTTTGTGCATATTTGACCGGCCGTATCTTTGCATCCGTAGCTCGGATTTGGGCATATAACATATCAAAATGTTCGTCTCGACGAGTACACAATTTCATTCCATTGCATCATTTTCATTTGAGTTCATCTTGATGCCCAAAATGCTATTAGAAGGAGACTTCGTGAGATATTTGTCAGATCTGCTAGTTCATCTTAGACTTTTGTCATTTTTGCCATGATTATTGTGTGCATGCTATGCCTGTGAGTCCTTCATGTGTTTTGTTAAGCATTTTGTCTTCTTTCCAGAGGTGCAACCCATGCATTTTTAGGATGTGTGTGGTGACTTGTGCAAGCTTGCAAAGTGAGGCACCCGGTAAATCTGTTTTCAGGGACTTAGTAGTTGTCACTAAGTCTGGGATTATTTAGTTCGTGATGCCATATTTCAGCTTGTTTCCTAGTGATCCGTGCCTCTTTTGAGGATGATCAGTAAAGGAGTTTTATTAATCATGTTATGCTCTTTCCATCCATGTCTTTGTTTGCAATTATGGAGCAACCTAGCTTGAGTCAATTGAGCTCTACTTTTGCTTCGTTGTGAATCTGGGCAGATCGTCAACTCGTTTGCGATTTTGCCGATACTATTGTAGTTGATCCGTGCATGCTATGCCATTGTTCTTGCCATGTATAGCTTGTATTTTGTGCCTTCTTAAAGGATGTATGCTTGCCTTTCCATGACTTGCACCGTAGTGAGTGCATCGAGCTCGTTTACGTGCCTTCGTGAGTTATATTTCAGCATGTCTCAGTTTTCACTAAGTCTGAAAACTGATTGTGTTTTAGCTATGTTCGTGTGCCCGTTAGTATATTTTGTGCACCCTTTTGGCCCAAGGTCACTTTGGGTCTTTTGTTAAGCTTGTTGAGTAGATCCATGCCATGTTCTTACTTGTCTTAATCAGGTCATGTATCATGTTGTTTTGCTGCTCCGAAGAGGGCTTCGTGATATGAAATTCCAGACAAGTGTTAATTTCACTAAGTCTGGAATCTGTTTTGCATTTGCGTTTTTGCCATGCTTGTTTGAACCTCCTAGTGGATGAATTGGCCGTGGCTCAGTGCTAGTCTTTTGTTAAGCATCTTGTGTGCATCCCTTCCATGTATTTCTTTGTCATGTTTGGTGGCTGTAGCATGTTCATCTCATTGCATTTAGGTGCCTACTTGCTGTAAATCGCAGGCCGGTGTCAATTTTTGAATCGCTTGCCATTTCCAAACCGTAACTCCGATTCCGGCGTTCTTTATATCGTTTTCAAGCGATTTCATCTCATCTTTCCGGTGGTACCCTTGGAATTTCAAGTTGAGGCCAGGTTCATGCATTCCCTGTCATATCTTGCATTTTGCATCCCGCATCGCATCCCGCATAGCATATCATCATTGCATCATTTTGCTTGGTCTTGCACGTCGTTGATTTTGTCTTTGTTGCTTGTTTGTCTTGTTTGGCTAGAGCCGGGAGACGAGTTCGCTACCGAGGAGCCCGTTGAGTTTGCTTGTGAGGATCCAGTCAACTCTGACAACTGTGCAGGCAAGATGATCATACCCTCAAAATCACTACTATCTTTGCTATGCTAGTTTGCTCGCTCTTGCAATGCCAATGCTACGATGCCTACCTTTTGCTTGTCAGCCTCCCAATTGCCATGTTGAAACTCTAACCCACCATGTCCTAGCAAACCGTTGATTGGCTATGTTACCGCTTTGCTCAGCCCCTCTTATAGCGTTGCTAGTTGCAGGTGAAGATTGGAGGCCGATCCTTGTCGGAACACCTTTTGTTTACTTGTTGGGATATCATTATATTGCTATGTTATCTTAATGCATCTATATACTTGGTAAAGGGTGGAAGGCTCGGCCTCTCGCCTAGTGTTTTGTTCCACTCTTGCCGCCCTAGTTTCCGTCATATCGGTGTTATGTTCCCGGATTTTGCGTTCCTTACGCGGTTGGGTTATAATGGGAACCCCTTGATAGTTCGCCTTGATTAAAGCTTTTCCAGTAATGCCCAACATCGGTTTTACCATTCGCCACCTAGCCTCTTTTCCCTTGGGTTACCGGAGCCCGAGGGTCATCTTATTTTA
>NC_041382.1:368421304-368497060 GCF_002162155.2 Triticum dicoccoides | reverse complement strand
TGCGGGGCCACCTCAGGGCAACTTGAGGGTTGGTTTTACTCGTAGGATGTCTCATCTGAGTGTGCCCTGAGAAAGAGATATGTGCAGCTCCTATCGGGATTTGTCGGCACATTCGGGCGGTGTTGCTGGTCTTGTTTTAACCTGTCGAAGTGTCTTGAGTTACCGAGATACCGAGTCTGATCGGAACGTCTAGGGAGGAGGTCTATTCCTTCGTTGACCATGAGAGCTTGTCATGGGCTAAGTTGGGACTCCCCTGCAGGGATTGAACTTTCGAAAGCCGTGCCCGCGGTTATGGGCAGATGGGAATTTGTTAATGTCCGATTGTAGATAACTTGAACCTAAATTATTTAAAATAAATCAACTGAGTGTGTTACCATGATGGCCTCTTCTCGGCGGAGTCCGGGAAGTGGACACGGTGTTGGAGTAATGTTTGCGCAGGTTGTTCTCTAGTTTCTCGCTCGTGCTTTGCCTCCTCTTCTAGCTCTCTTTTGCGAATAAGATAGCCACCATATATGCTAGTCGCTTGCTGCAGCTCCACATATATATTGCCTTACCCTTCCTATAAGCTTAAATAGTCTTGATCGCGAGGGTGCGAGATTGCTGAGTCCCTGTGGCTCACAGATACTATAACTCCAGATGCAGGTCCAGGTGATTCCGCTCCAGGTGACGAGTACGAGCTCAAGTGGGAGTTCGACGAGGACTCTCAGCGATACTACGTTTCCTTTCCCGATGATCAGTAGTGGTGCCTAGTTGGGGTTTGATTGGGACCGTTCTCGCATGTTGGGTTCTCTTCTATTTTGGCGCCGTAGTCGGGCCATGAGTGTTTGGATGATGTATGTTATTTATGTACTCTGATGTGACGTAGCGAGTGTAAGCCAACTATGTTATCCCCTTTATTATTCATATTACATGGGATGTTGTGAAGATTGCCTAACTTGCGACATATGCCTTCAATGCGATTATGTCTCTAAGTCATGCCTCGACACGTGGGAGCTATAGTCGCATCGAGGGTGTTACACCTAGGGTTACAAATCCTAGCCAGCTTTGTCAGTTGACACAGAGTCCTTCATGACTCTTCTATCTTTATCTTGTACGACTAGTCCTTCATGGGTCTCCGTAAATGCGTCACCGGTCGACCAATGTGGCGCAGGACGGAACCAAACCAAGGGCCTCACCTTGGCCCACCAGACCTCACGCGGTGACAAACCCTCTGCCCCGAGGTCTCGTTATGTTCTCACACTGATGAGGACATCAATACCATTGTTACACCCACAGCCCCTGCTGCTATACATACTGGACCAATTACTAGAGCTCGCGCACGCCAACTAAATTACCAGATACTTTCGTTTCTTGGTAATGATTCTAATGTTCATGAGAATATGATGCTGCCTAAATTGGATACATTTGTTTTGCTTACAAATGAAGGGCCTAGCTTGGAGAAGGATGAACAGTGGAGCAAGAACAAGCATGAAGATGATGGCATGCGCAAGGGGAACAAGAACGGAGTTACAAGTGATAATTTCAGGACTTTGAAGCCACCATAATGGGTGCATGAAGCCTTGGACGAAATATACAAGATGCCACTTCATAAATTTCGTCCCGAGGCTATTATAGGTGCTGCGTCACCTTATTATTGGGCCAGGCCCATGTAATTTCGAAATACATAAGTATAGGCTATTTTTAGAGTCCGTATGTGTGGGGAAACAAGAGATAGGGTTGATTTCAGACCCCTCCACCAAGGGTCACGAAATTCCCCCCCTCTTCCTCCATATATACAGCCCTTAGAGCATCGTTTAGACTTTGGGTTTTGTTTAGATTAAAAGGTCGCCATAGCTGCAACTTCGCGTACTTCGTTTGTGTTCAACGACCAGACAAAGGTGTCCCAGAACCCCACCTTGATCAATAAAGCTTTCATCTTATATTCGCAATATCCAGATTGCAATCTCAGTTTCTTGCTTGTTCTTCGTTTGCTCGCAGAAAACAGACCCTCGTGGTCAGGTTGATCGTGCTCTGGCGTGGTCAATAACCTCTCGGAGTTGGTTTAGCGATTGCTAAGGCGCGACGTCCTCGCACGTTCGTAGTCGGATCGTCAAAGTCGACTGCCACCAAAGCGATATCCATCATCTCATCGAAAGACGGGACACCTTTGCCTCTATCAAGTGGTATCAGATTTCCAGGTTGCTCGGTGAGATTTTACAGTTTTTCGTAGTTTAGATCGAGTCTGTTCTTCATACCTACAGTCCACAAAAAAGCCACAAAAAAATTAGGGTTAGTTCATCATATCCGAACCAATCTGAGCCTTTGCATAATCTTTTTAGGGTTTTGCTTTGTTGAATTTGCGGTTGCATCGTCGTGTCCAGTTGCTGGTCTTAGAGTCTAGTCTTTTAGAGTTTCGAGTTCTGGTCATAAGTTGTCACGCCGCCGCCGCACCATCATCATCGCCCTGCCCTCTACCACCGCCGCTTATCCGCCACCGCTTCGAATCCGTATCCATATACAACCACCGCTGTCATATACCACCACCGCTGCCATCTACTACCATATATCCACCACCAATCCGAGTTCTTGTCATATTAGGTTTGTTTTCGAGATCCATCTAGATTCCGATTCGTGTTTCCTTGCCGGAGTAGGTTTCGGAAAAAAAAGAGTCCGGAAACCATCCTCCATTTAGGCCCAAAATTTTTCGAAAACGCATTTTTCGAAAAAAATTCTGGCTATCCTATTTTTAGGTGTTTCTGAGTGTTTTGAGACAGATGCCATTATAGGAAGTTTTTTTTGACCCGTTTCCAGTTTTTGGGTCCGGGCAGTCGAAAAAAAAAACTTGGTCGAAAAAATTTCGTGCCCATCCTATCAGTTTGACGTAGGAAGAGTTTTGAGACACTCGCCATTATAGTGATTTTTCGCAAAAAAAAAAGCAGCGCAAAAAAAAAGTGCAAAAAAAAAGAGCGAAAAAAAAATCCAGAGTGTGCTTTTCCCTTGTTTACGTGCCGCGCCGTGATTTTGTTGGTGTTCTAGGCTCGCGTCTCTAGCACAGTCTAGCCTAGGACCAGCACAGTGCCGTCGTTGAGCATTTATTCAACTTTGCATCTCTGAATTGATTATTGCTGACCCTTTTTGCTACCATATTATAAGCCTTCCCAGCTCCACATACATCTACGTCGTGCGTTTGACTCTCCTTAGTAATCGCTCTATCCAAGCTTTGAGAGTTTTTGACTACAACGGTCGCCGATCACCGCCTGCTGCTGGGTAAGAACTGGTAAGAATTTGAGATTTGCTTGACGGATTTGTGACACCCACCACCACCTCTTGTTAGTAGTCTGTAGGATCATATTCTTGTGTGTTTCTATTGTTGCTAACCATGCCAGGATCACAAGCCGACGAGACTGACTGGGAGAACATGACGAATAAGGATTTGCATGATAAATTTCAGCAAATGATGAGTGGACAGGTGCAAGATGTGCTAAACAGATTTGAAGAGGCCATGGAGAAGATAGATGGCATGGAGAAGACGTTCGAAACAAAGCTCGATAACAAGTTTAATGAATTGCTCGCGTGTCTTCCACCACCACCACCCGCTGCACCTAACGCACCTCTCCAACAACAACAACAACGACTACCTCCATGTCGCGAAACAGACCTTCGCCGAGCGAGCCGTGTTCCTCTTGCGTTTGGCCAAACTATTGGTGCTGCTGTTGATACTTCTGTGGCTCCTGCTGCTGATGCGGAGGAGGATGATTATGTGGGAGATTATGAGGATGAGGTTGATCAAAATCTGCACTACGTGCAGCCACCTGCACCACCACCACCAGGTCGAGCTCAAGTATATACTCGTAATGGTAGGCCTGCACCACCACCTCAGGTACGAGATGATGTCCATATTCCTAAACTGAAATTGAATATTCCACCATTTGAGGGTAGATATGTTCCTGATATATATCTTACTTGGGAGTTAGAAACTGAACAACGATTTACATGTTTACAATATCCTAAGGAGAGACGAGTTGCTGCTGTTGTTTGTGCTTTCACTAGTTTTGCATGTGTATGGTGGTCTGAGCATTGTAGATTATATCCTATTCCAACTACTTGGGCTGCTTTGAAAACTGCTATGCGTACGCGTTGGGTTCCACCATATTATCAACGTGAATTGCTTCAAAAATTGCAGCGTTTAAGAAAAGGGAAAAATTCTGTAGAAGAATATTATCAGCAATTACAAACTGGCATGATTAGATGTGGTATTGTTGAGGAGAATGAAGCTATGCTTGCACGTTTTCTGGGTGGATTAAATAGAGAGATTCAGACCATTCTAGACTATAAGGAGTATACTAATATCACTCGTTTATTCCATCTTGCTTGTAAAGCTGAACGTGAAGTGCAGGATCGACAAGCATTGGGGCGAACTAACTTTTCTGCAGGCCGACCTTCATCATGGACACCGCGTGCATCTTCTACTTCAACTGCACCAGCACCTCAATTAGGTGCCTCCTCCAGTCGTGATACAAGAAAACAGGCACAACCACCATTATCTGCCAAGAGCGCACCTGTCGGGCCTGCACAGAGTTCTGCTTCTTCCATGGCATCAACAGGGCACACAAGTGATATTATTTGTCGTCGTTGTAAGGGAGGAGGTCATTATGCGAGAGAATGCAAATCTCCGCGTGTGATGATTGCTACCGCGGATGGTGGATATGAGTCCGCTAGTGACTATGATGAGGAGACTTTGGCTCTTATTACACGTGAAGAACATGGTGGAGATGATTCTGATCATGAGACGCAATACATGGCTCCTGAAGACGCTGACAGGTATGAATGTTTAGTTGCTCAACGTGTTTTGAGTGTGCAGGTCACACAAGCTGAGCAAAATCAGAGGCACAATTTGTTCCATACCAAGGGAGTTCTGAAGGAACGTTCTGTGCGCGTCATAATAGACGGAGGGAGCTGCAACAACTTGGCTAGCATGGAGATGGTGGAGAAGCTTTCTCTCACCACAAGACCACATCCACATCCTTACTACATCCAATGGTTCAACAACAGCGGCAAGGTTAAGGTAACACGTACTGTTCGTGTGCATTTTAGTATCTCTACATATGCTGATTATGCTGATTGTGATGTGGTACCTATGCAAGCATGTTCCTTATTACTTGGTAGACCATGGCAATTTGATAAAAATTCTGTACACCATGGTAGAAACAATCACTATACTCTTGTTCATAAGGATAAAAATATTACTTTGCTTCCTATGACTCCTGATTCCATTTTGAAAAATGATATTAATAGAGCTAATAAAGCAAAACGGGAGAAGAATAAGAGTGAAAATTAGATTGTGGCAATAGAATTTGAGCAACAAATGAAGCCTAATAATAAACCATCTAGTGTTGCTTCTGAAATTAAATTGAAAAGTGCATGTTTATTTGCCACCAAATCTGATATTGATGAGCTAGATTTCAGCAAATCTGTTTGCTATGCTTTTGTGTGCAAAGAGGCATTATTTTCATTCGAGGACGTGCCTTCCTCTTTGCCTCCTGCTGTCACTAACATTTTGCAGGAGTTCGCTGACGTCTTTCCACAAGACGTGCCACCGGGATTACCGCCTATTCGAGGGATTGAGCATCAGATTGACTTAATTCCTGGTGCTTCACTGCCAAACCGTGCACCATACCGTACCAATCCAGAGGAGACGAAGGAGATTATGCGTCAAGTACAAGAGCTTCTCGACAAAGGTTATATACGCGAATCCCTTAGTCCTTGTGCTGTTCCTATTATTCTAGTGCCGAAAAAGGATGGTACATCACGTATGTGTGTTGATTGTAGAGGCATTAATAATATTACTATTCGTTATCGTCATCCTATTGCTAGGCTAGATGATATGCTTGATGAATTGAGTGGCTCTACAATATTCTCCAAAGTTGATTTGCGTAGTGGCTACCATCAAATTCGTATGAAATTGGGAGATGAATGGAAAACAGCATTTAAAACTAAGTTTGGATTATATGAGTGGTTAGTCATGCCTTTTGGGTTAACTAATGCACCTAGTACTTTCATGAGATTAATGAACGAAGTTTTACGTGCTTTCATTGGACGATTTGTGGTAGTTTACTTTGATGACATATTGATTTATAGCAGATCTTTGGAAGAACATTTGGAACATTTATGTGCTGTTTTTATTGCTCTACGTGATGCACGTTTGTTTGGTAACCTTGGGAAGTGCACCTTGATGAGGACATGACTACCTTGGATATGACCAAAAATATTGCATATATGCATATTTGTCAGGTGATTTCTAGTGCAAACTATTCAATAATCTATTTATGTTATCCAGAACAAAAATACTTCACACACTTTTGTGTTTTGTCTAATTGCAGGTGTATGGGACATTTGTACAATCCACATATGAAGATAAGGAAGAAAGAGATGTTTATTTGCTGTCCAAAAAGTTCTCTCACGTCACTTTTGGCCCAAGAGAAGATAGAGTCCAAGTCTCTCACGTTCTGGATTCAGATTCGGACTGCACAGACACACCTGACTCAAAACGGACACAAGTTTTTCATACGGACTTCGAATTGGGTGATTCTTTTTTTGTTGGAAACTAGATTTCGTGCACTTTCCAACCCAATTGGAATCACCTTCAAATTCGTCCGGAGCGTTGAGTTGTGGACGAAACAATCTGATGCTGCAGCAGAATCCGAGTCAAACTACAAGTCCAAAGGTGTTACATCACCTCCACTTGGGCCCATTGGCCTTGTACGACCTAGATTTAGTTTTAGGCTGCCTTGGGACGTCCTCCCACCTCCTTGGCCGCCACCCCTTGCTCCTATATAAGTAGATACATCTAGTAGCTTTTCCTGGGGATTTGTTTAGTTAAAAGTTAGCCATTGCAACTTCGTGTACTTCGTTTGTGTCCAACGACCAGACCAAGACCGCTTCCGGATCCCCACCATTATCAATACCTCATATATATTTGCAATATTCAGATTGCTTTATCATATTCTTGCTCGTTCTTCGATTGCTTGCAGGAATAGACCTTCGTGGTCAGGCTGACCATGCTTCCGGCATTGTCAGTAACCTCAGGAGATTGGTTTAGCGATTGCTAAGGCGCAACGTCGTGCACGTTTGTAGTCGGATCGTCAAAGTCGTCTCCACCAAATCGATAGTTATCATCTCATCGAAAGATTGGGACCCTCGCCTCTATCAAGTGGTATCAGAGCATTTTTAGATGTGGTATTGTTGAGGAGAATGAAGCTATGCTTGCACGTTTTCTGGGTGGATTAAATAGAGAGATTCAGACCATTCTAGACTATAAGGAGTATACTAATATCACTCGTTTATTCCATCTTGCTTGTAAAGCTGAACGTGAAGTGCAGGATCGACAAGCATTGGGGCGAACTAACTTTTCTGCAGGCCGACCTTCATCATGGACACCACGTGCATCTTCTACTTCAACTGCACCAGCACCTCCATCCGGTGCCACCTCCAGCCGTGATACAAGAAAACAGGCACAACCACCATTATCTGCCAAGAGCGCACCTGCGGGGCCTGCACAGCGTTCTTCTTCTTCCATGGCATCAACAGGGCACACAAGTGATATTATTTGTCGTCGTTGTAAGGGAGGAGGTCATTATGCGAGAGAATGTAAATCTCCGCGTGTGATGATTGCTACCGCGGATGGTGGATATGAGTCCGCTAGTGACTATGATGAGGAGACTTTGGCTCTTATTACACGTGAAGAACATGGTGGAGATGATTCTGATCATGAGACGCAATACATGGCTCCTGAAGACGCTGACAGGTATGAATGTTTAGTTGCTCAACGTGTTTTGAGTGTGCAGGTCACACAAGCTGAGCAAAATCAGAGGCACAATTTGTTCCATACCAAGGGAGTTCTGAAGGAACGTTCTGTGCGCGTCATAATAGACGGAGGGAGCTGCAACAACTTGGCTAGCATGGAGATGGTGGAGAAGCTTTCTCTCACCACAAGACCACATCCACATCCTTACTACATCCAATGGTTCAACAACAGCGGCAAGGTTAAGGTAACACGTACTGTTCGTGTGCATTTTAGTATCTCTACATATGCTGATTATGTTGATTGTGATGTGGTTCCTATGCAAGCATGTTCCTTATTACTTGGTAGACCATGGCAATTTGATAAAAATTCTGTACACCATGGTAGAAACAATCACTATACTCTTGTTCATAAGGATAAAAATATTACTTTGCTTCCTATGACTCCTGATTCCATTTTGAAAGATGATATTAATAGAGCTAATAAAGCACAACAGGAGAAGAATATGAGTGAAAATCAGATTGTGGCAAAAGAATTTGAGCAACAAATGAAGCCTAATAATAAACCATCTAGTGTTGCTTCTGAAATTAAATTGAAAAGTGCATGTTTATTTGCCACCAAATCTGATATTGATGAGCTAGATTTCAGCAAATCTGTTTGCTATGCTTTTGTGTGCAAAGAGGCATTATTTTCATTCGAGGACGTGCCTTCCTCTTTGCCTCCTGCTGTCACTAACATTTTGCAGGAGTTCGCTGACGTCTTTCCACAAGACGTGCCACCGGGATTACCGCCTATTCGAGGGATTGAGCATCAGATTGACTTAATTCCTGGTGCTTCACTGCCAAACCGTGCACCATACCGTACCAATCCAGAGGAGACGAAGGAGATTATGCGTCAAGTACAAGAGCTTCTCGACAAAGGTTATATACGCGAATCCCTTAGTCCTTGTGATGTTCCTATTATTCTAGTGCCGAAAAAGGATGGTACATCACGTATGTGTGTTGATTGTAGAGGCATTAATAATATTACTATTCGTTATCGTCATCCTATTCCTAGGCTAGATGATATGCTTGATGAATTGAGTGGCTCTACAATATTCTCCAAAGTTGATTTGCGTAGTGGCTACCATCAAATTCGTATGAAATTGTGAGATGAATGGAAAACAGCATTTAAAACTAAGTTTGGATTATATGAGTGGTTAGTCATGCCTTTTGGGTTAACTAATGCACCTAGTACTTTCATGAGATTAATGAACGAAGTTTTACGTGCTTTCATTGGACGATTTGTGGTAGTTTACTTTGATGACATATTGATTTATAGCAGATCTTTGGAAGAACATTTGGAACATTTACGTGCTGTTTTTATTGCTTTATGTGATGCACGTTTGTTTGGTAACCTTGGGAAGTGCACCTTTTGCACCGACCGAGTATCTTTTCTTGGCTATGTTGTTACTCCACAGGGAATTGAAGTTGATAAAGCCAAGATTGAATGATAGAGGCGAGGGTCCCGATCTTTCGATGAGATGATAACTATCGATTTGGTGGAGACGACTTTGACGATCCGACTACAAACGTGCACGACGTTGCGCCTTAGCAATCGCTAAACCAATCTCCTGAGGTTACTGACGATGCCGGAAGCACGGTCAGCCTGACCACGAAGGTCTATTCCTGCAAGCAATCGAAGAACGAGCAAGAATATGATAAAGCAATCTGAATATTGCAAATATATATGAGGTATTGATAATGGTGGGGATCCGGAAGCGGTCTTGGTCTGGTCGTTGGACACAAACGAAGTACACGAAGTTGCAATGGCTAACTTTTAACTAAATAAATCCCAAAGTCTAAACGATGCCCTAAGGGCTGTATATATGGAGGAAGAGGGGGGAATTTCGTGGCCCTTGGTAGAGGAGTCCGAAATCAACCCTATCTCTTGTTTCCCCACACATACGGACTCTAAAAATAGCCTATACTTATGTATTTCGAAATTACATGGGCCTGGCCCAATAATAAGGTGACGCAGCACCTAAAATAGCCTCGGGACGAAATTTATGAAGTGGCATCTTGTATATTTCGTCCAAGGCTTCATGCACCCATTATGGTGGCTTCAAAGTCCTGAAATCATCACTTGTAACTCCATTCTTGTTCCCCTTGCGCATGCCATCATCTCCATGCTTGTTCTTGCTCCAATGTTCATCCTTCTCCAAGCTAGGCCCTTCATTTGTAAGCAAAACAAATGTATCCAATTTAGGCAGCATCATATTCTCATGAACATTAGAATCATTACCAAGAAACGAAAGTACCTGGTAATTTAGTTGGCGTGCACGAGCTCTAGTAATTGGTCCAGTATGTATAGCAGCAGGGGCTGTGGGTGTAACAATTGTATTGATGTCCTCATCATTGAAGCTATTGAGAGTTGGCCGCAGCCCAAAACGGTCACACACGTGAGGAGTTTTCTTGGCCTCGCTGGATTCTATAGGCGTTTTGTGAGAGATTTCAGCACCATTGCTGCACCTCTCAATGAGCTTACAAAGAAAGATGTGCCTTTTCTTTGGGGTACCGCACAGGAAGAACCCTTCTCGGTATTGAAAGATAAGTTGACACATGCTCCTTTACTCCAACTTCCTGATTTTAATAAGACTTTTGAGCTTGAATGTGATGCTAGTGGAATTGGATTAGGAGGTGTGTTATTACAAGATGGCAAACCTGTTGCATACTTTTCTGAAAAATTGAGTGGGCCTAGTCTGAATTATTCTACTTATGATAAAGAATTATATGCTCTTGTTCGGACTTTAGAAACATGGCAACATTATTTATGGCCCAAAGAATTTGTTATACATTCTGATGATGAATCTTTGAAACATATTAAAAGTCAAGCTAAACTGAATCGTAGACATGCTAAATGGGTTGAATTCATTGAGACTTTCCCTTATGTCATTAAACACAAGAAGGGAAAAGAAAATGTTATTGCTGATGCATTGTCTCGTCGCTATACTATGCTTTCACAACTTGACTTCAAAATATTTGGTTTGGAGACCATCAAAGATCAATATGTGCATGATGCTGATTTTAAAGATGTAATGCAGAATTGCAAAGAAGGAAGAATGTGGAACAAGTTTGTCGTTAACGATGGATTTGTGTTTCGTGCTAACAAACTATGCATTCCAGCTAGCTCCGTTCGTCTTTTGTTGTTGCAGGAGGCGCATGGAGGAGGATTAATGGGACACTTTGGCGTGAAGAAGACGGAGGACGTACTTGCTACACATTTCTTTTGGCCAAAGATGAGACGGGATGTTGAGCGTTTTATTGCTCGATGCACTACATGTCAAAAAGCTAAGTCACGACTCAATCCTCATGGTTTATATATGCCTTTGCCTGTACCTAGTGTTCCTTGGGAGGATATATCTATGGACTTTGTTTTAGGTTTACCTCGAACAAAGAAGGGGAGGGATAGCATATTTGTTGTCGTGGATAGATTCTCGAAAATGGCACACTTTATACCATGTCATAAAAGCGATGATGCTGTTAATGTTGCTGATTTGTTCTTTCGTGAAATTATTCGCTTGCATGGTGTGCCAAATACTATTGTTTCAGATCGTGATACTAAATTTCTTAGCCACTTTTGGAGATGTTTATGGGCTAAGTTGGGGACTAAACTGCTTTTTAGTACTACTTGTCACCCCCAAACTGATGGACAAACTGAAGTAGTTAATAGAGCGTTGTCTACTATGCTTAGGGCTGTTTTGAAGAATAATAAGAAAATGTGGGAGGAATGCTTGCCTCATATTGAATTTGCTTATAATCGTTCATTGCATTCTACTACTAAGATGTGCCCTTTTGAAGTTGTGTATGGTTTCCTACCTCGTGCACCTATTGATTTGTTGCCTCTTCCATCGTCGGAGAAGGTTAATTTTGATGCTAAACAACGTGCTGAATTGATTTTAAAAATGCATGAGTTAACTAAGGAAAACATTGAGCGTATGAATGCTAAATATAAACTTGCTGGAGATAAGGGTAGAAAACATGTTGTGTTTGCACCTGGAGATCTTGTTTGGTTACATTTGCGTAAGGATAGATTTCCTGATTTGCGCAAATCAAAGCTAATGCCACGTGCTGATGGTCCCTTTAAGGTGTTCGAGAAAATAAATGATAATGCATATAAACTTGAGCTGCCTGCAGATTTTGGGGTTAGTCCCACTTTTAACATTGCAGATTTGAAGCCTTATTTGGGTGAGGAAGATGAGTTTCCGTCGAGGACGACTTCATTTCAAGAAGGGGAGGATGATGAGGACATCAATACCATTGTTACACCCACAGGCCCTGCTGCTATACATACTGGACCAATTACTAGAGCTCGCGCACGCCAACTAAATTACCAGGTACTTTCGTTTCTTGGTAATGATTCTAATGTTCATGAGAATATGATGCTGCCTAAATTGGATACATTTGTTTTGCTTACAAATGAAGGGCCTAGCTTGGAGAAGGATGAACATTGGAGCAAGAACAAGCATGGAGATGATGGCATGCGCAAGGGGAACAAGAACGGAGTTACAAGTGATGATTTCATGACTTTGAAGCCACCATAATGGGTGCATGAAGCCTTGGACGAAATATACAAGATGCCACTTCATAAATTTTGTCCCGAGGCTATTTTAGGTGCTGCGTCCCCTTATTATTGGGCCAGGCCCATGTAATTTCGAAATACATAAGTATAGGCTATTTTTAGAGTCCGTATGTGTGGGGAAACAAGAGATAGGGTTGATTTCGGACCCCTCCACCAAGGGCCACGAAATTCCCCCCTCTTCCTCCATATATACAGCCCTTAGGGCATCGTTTAGACTTTGGGTTTTGTTTAGATTAAAAGTTCGCCATAGCTGCAACTTCGCGTACTTCGTTTGTGTTCAACGACCAGACAAAGGCGTCACAGAACCCCACCTTGATCAATAAAGCTTTCATCTTATATTCGCAATATCCAGATTGCAATCTTAGTTTCTTGCTTGTTCTTCGTTTGCTCGCAGGAAACAGACCCTCGTGGTCAGGTTGATCGTGCTCCGGCGTGGTCAATAACCTCTCGGAGTTGGTTTAGCGATTGCTAAGGCGCGACGTCCCCGCACGTTCGTAGTCGGATCGTCAAAGTCGACTTCCACCAAAGCGATATCCATCATCTCATCGAAAGATGGGACACCTTTGCCTCTACCATAAGATGTGCCCTTTTGAATATGTGTATGGTTTCCTACCTCGTGCACCTATTGATTTGTTGCCTCTTCCATCTTCGGAGAAGGTTAATTTTGATGCTAAACAACGTGCTGAATTGATTTTAAAAATGCATGATAAGGAAAAAATTGAGCGTATGAATGCTAAATATAAACTTGCTGGAGATAAGGGTAGAAAACATGTTGTGTTTGCACCTGGAGATCTTGTTTGGTTTCATTTGCGTAAGGATAGATTTCCGGATTTGCGCAAATCAAAGTTAATGCCACGTGCTGATGGTCCCTTTAAGGTGTTAGAGAAAATAAATGATAATGCATATAAACTTGAGCTGCCTGCAGATTTTGGGGTTAGTCCCACTTTTAACATTGCAGATTTGAAGCCTTATTTGGGTGAGGAAGATGAGCTTCCGTCGAGGACGACTTCATTTCAAGAAGGGGAGGATGATGAGGACATCAATACCATTGTTACACCCACAGCCCCTGCTGCTATACATACTGGACCAATTACTAGAGCTCGTGCACGCCAACTAAATTACCAGGTACTTTCGTTTCTTGGTAATGATTCTAATGTTCATGAGAATATGATGCTGCCTAAATTGGATACATTTGTTTTGCTTACAAATGAAGGGCCTAGCTTGGAGAAGGATGAACATTGGATTAAGAACAAGCATGGAGATGATGGCATGCGCAAGGGGAACAAGAACGGAGTTACAAGTGATGATTTCAGGACTTTGAAGCCACCATAATGGGTGCATGAAGCCTTGGACGAAATATACAAGATGCCACTTCATAAATTTCGTCCCAACGCTATTATAGGTGCTGCGTCACCTTATTATTGGGCCAGGCCCATGTAATTTCGAAATACATAAGTATAGGCTATTTTTAGAGTCCGTATGTGTGGGGAAACAAGAGATAGGGTTGATTTCGGACCCCTCCACCAAGGGTCACGAAATCCCCCCCTCTTCCTCCATATATATAGCCCTTAGGGCATGTTTAGACTTTGGGTTTTGTTTAGATTAAAAGTTCGCCATAGCTGCAACTTCGCGTACTTCGTTTGTGTTCAACGACCAGACAAAGGCGTCACAGAACCCCACCTTGATCAATAAAGCTTTCATCTTATATTCGAAATATCCAGATTGCAATCTCAGTTTCTTGCTTGTTCTTCGTTTGCTCGCAGGAAACAGACCCTCGTGGTCAGGTTGATCGTGCTCCGGCGTGGTCAATAACCTCTCGGAGTTGGTTTAGCGATTGCTAAGGCGCGACGTCCTCGCACGTTCGTAGTCGGATCGTCAAAGTCGACTGCCACCAAAGCGATATCCATCATCTCATCGAAAGACGGGACACCTTTGCCTCTATCACACACCCACACTGATAGAGGCGAGGGTGTCTCGATGTTTGGATGAGATAGCTATCATTTTTTGTGGGAGTCGACCTTGATGATCCGACTACGAACGTGCGAGACGTCGCGCCTTAGCAATTGCTAAACCAACTTCCGAGGGGTTATTGACCACGCTGGACCATGATCAACCTGACCACGAGGGTCTATTTCCTGCAAGAAAACAAAGAACAAGCAAGAAACTAAGATTGCAATCTGGATATTGCGAATATAAGACGAAAGCTTTATTGATGAAGGTGGGGTTCTGTGACACCTTTATCTGCTCATTGAAAAGAAACGAAGTACGCGAAGTTGTAGCTATGGCGAACTTTTAATCTAAACAAAACCCAAAGTCTAAACGATTCCCCGATGGCTGTATATATGCAGGAGAGAGGGGGAAATTTCGTGGCCCTTGGAGGAGGGGTCCGAAACCAACCCTAACTGTTGTTTCCCCACACATACGGACTCTAAAAACAACCTATAATCAAGTATTTAGAAATTACATGGGCCTGGCCCAAAAATAAGGTGACGCAACACCTAGAATAGCCTCTGGACGAATTTTATGAAGTGGCATCTTGTATATTTCGTCCAAGGATTCATGCACTCATTATGGTGGCTTCAAAGTCCTAGAATCATCACTTGTAACTCTGTTCTTGTTCCCCTTGTGCATGCCATCATCTCCATGCTTGAACTTGCTCCAAGGTTCATCTCTCTTATCCAAGCTAGGCCCTCCATTTGTAAGCAAAACAAATATATCCAATTTAGGCAGCATCATATTCTCATGAACAATACAATCGTTACCAAGTAACAAAAGTACCTGGTAACTCAATTGGCATGCGCGAGCTCTAGAAATTGGTCCAGTATGTATAGCAGTCGCGCTGTCGGTGTAACAATGGTATTGATGTCCTCATCATCCTCGCCTTTTTGAAATGAAGTCGTCCTCGATGAAAGCTCATCTTCCTCACCCAAATAAGGCTTCAAATCTGCAATTTTAAATGTGGGACTAACCCCAAAATCTCCAGGCTGCTCAAGTTTATATGCATTATCATTTATTTTCTCTAACACCATAAAAGGACCATGAGCATTTGGCATTAGCTTTGATTTGCGCAAATTAGCAAATCTATCCTTACGCAAATCTAACCAAACAGGATCTCCAGGTGCAAACACAACATGTTTTCTACCCTTATCTCGAGCAAGTTTATATTTAGCATTCATACGCTCAATGTTTTCCTTAGTTAACTCATGCATTTCTAAAATCAATTCAGCACGTTCTTTAGCATCAAAATTAACCTTCTCCGAAGATGGAAGAGGCAACAAATCAATAGGTGCATGAGGTAGGAAACCATACACAATTTCAAAAGGGCACATCTTAGTAGTAGAATGCAATGAACAATTATAAGCAAATTCAATATGAGGCAAGCATTCTTCCTCACACTTTTTGTTATTATTCTTCAAAACAGCCCTAAGCATAGTAGACAATGTTCTACTGACTACTTCAGTTTGTCCATCAGTTTGGGGGTGACAAGTAGTACTAAAAATCAGCTTATTCCCCAACTTAGCCCATGAACATCTCCAAAAGTGGCTAAGAAATTTAGTATCACGATCTAAAACAATAGTATTTGGCACACCATGCAAGCGAATAATTTCACGAAAGAACAAATCAGCAACATTGACAACATCATCGCTTTTATGACATGGTATAAAGTATGCCATTTTAGAGAATCTATACACGACAACAAATATGCTATCCCTCCCCTTCTTTGCTCGAGGTAAATCTAAAACAAAGTCCATAGATATCTCCTCCCAAGGAACACTAGGTACAGGCCAAGGCATAAATAAACCATAAGGATTGAGTCGTGACTTAGCTTTTTGACATGTAGTGCAGTGAGAAACAAGACGCTCAACATCCCGTCTCATCTTTGGCCAAAAGAAATGTGTAGCAAGTACTCCCTCCGCCTTCTTCACGCCAAAGTGTTCCATTAATCCTCCTCGATGTGCCTCCTGCAACAACAAAAGACGAACGGATCTAGCTTGAATGCGTAGGTTGTTAGCACGGAACACAAATCCATCATCAACGACGAACTTGTTCCACGTTCTTCCATCTTTACAATTCTGCATTACATCTTTAAAATCAACATCATGCACATATTGATATTTGATGGTCTCCAAACCAAGTATTTTGATGCCAAGTTGTGAAAGGATAGTATAACGACAAGACAATTTATCAGCAATAACATTTTCTTTACCCTTCTTGTGTTTAATGACATAAGGGAAAGTCTCAATGAATTCAACCCATTTAGCATGTCTACGATTCAATTTAGCTTGACTTTTAATATGTTTCAACGATTCATAATCAGAATGTATAACAAATTCTCTGGGCCATAAATAATGTTGCCATGTTTCTAAAGTCCGAACAAGAACATATAATTCTTTATCATAAGTAGAATAATTCAGACTAGGCCCACTCAATATATATAGATATGGATCGGTGGTGATAGAGGCAAAGGTGTCCCGTCTTTCGATGAGATGATGGATATCGCTTTGGTGGCAGTCAACTTTGACGATCCGACTACGAACGTGCGAGGACGTCGCGCCTTAGCAATCGCTAAACCAACTCCGAGAGGTTATTGACCACGCCGGAGCACGATCAACCTGACCACGAGGGTCTGTTTCCTGCGAGCAAACGAAGAACAAGCAAGAAACTGAGATTGCAATCTGGATATTGCGAATATAAGATGAAAGCTTTATTGATCAAGGTGGGGTTCTGTGACGTCTTTGTCTGGTCGTTGAACACAAACGAAGTACGCGAAGTTGCAGCTATGGCAAACTTTTAATCTAAACAAAACCCGAAGTCTAAACGATGCCCTAAGGGCTGTATATATGGAGGAAGAGGGGGGGAATTTCGTGGCCCTTGGTGGAGGGGTCCGAAATCAACCCTATCTCTTGTTTCCCCACACATACGTACTCTAAAAATAGCCTATACTTATGTATTTTGAAATTACATGGGCCTGGCCCAATAATAAGGTGACGCAGCACCTAAAATAGCCTCGGGACGAACTTTATGAAGTGGCATCTTGTATATTTCGTCCAAGGCTTCATGCACCCATTATGGTGGCTTCAAAGTCCTGAAATCATCACGTGTAACTCTGTTCTTGTTCCCCTTGCGCATGCCATCATCTCCATGCTTGTTCTTGCTCCAATGTTCATCCTTCTCCAAGCTAGGCCCTTCATTTGTAAGCAAAACAAATGTATCCAATTTAGGCAGCATCATATTCTCATGAACATTAGAATCATTACCAAGAAACGAAAGTACGTGGTAATTTAGTTGGCGTGCGCGAGCTCTAGTAATTGGTCTAGTATGTATAGCAGCAGGGGCTGTGGGTGTAACAATTGTATTGATGTCCTCATCATCCTCCCCTTCTTGAAATGAAGTCGTCCTCGACGGAAGTTCATCTTCCTCACCCAAATAAGGCTTCAAATCTGCAATGTTAAAAGTGGGACTAACCCCAAAATCTGCAGGCAGCTCAAGTTTATATGCATTATCATTTATTTTCTCTAACACGGACCATCAGCACGTGGCACTAACTTTGATTTGCACAAATCAGGAAATCTATCCTTACGCAAATGTAACCAAACAAGATCTCCAGGTGCAAACACAACATGTTTTCTACCCTTATCTCCAGCAAGTTTATATTTAGCATTCATACGCTCAATGTTTTCCTTAGTTAACTCATGCATTTTTAAAATCAATTCAGCACGTTGTTTAGCATCAAAATTAACCTTCTCCGAAGATGGAAGAGGTAACAAATCAATAGGTGCACGAGGTAGGAAACCATACACACCTTCAAAAGGGCACATCTTAGTAGTAGAATGCAATGAATGATTATAAGCAAATTCAATATGAGGCAAGCATTCCTCCCACATTTTCTTATTATTCTTCAAAACAGCCCTAAGCATAGTAGACAATGTTCTATTGACTACTTCAGTTTGTCCATCAGTTTGGGGGTGACAAGTAGTACTAAAAAGCAGTTTAGTCCCCAACTTAGCCCATAAACATCTCCAAAAGTGGCTAAGAAATTTAGTATCACGATCTGAAACAATAGTATTTGGCACACCATGCAAGCGAATAATTTCACGAAAGAACAAATCAGCAACATTAACAGCATCATCGCTTTTATGACATGGTATAAAGTGTGCCATTTTCGAGAATCTATCCACGACAACAAATATGCTATCCCTCCCCTTCTTTGTTCGAGGTAAACCTAAAACAAAGTCCATAGATATATCCTCCCAAGGAACACTAGGTACAGGCAAAGGCATATATAAACCATGAGGATTGAGTCGTGATAGAGGCGGAGGTGTCCCGTCTTTCGATGAGATGATGGATATCGCTTTGGTGGAAGTTGACTTTGACGATCCGACTACGAACGTGCAAGGACGTCGCGCCTTAGCAATCGCTAAACCAACTCCGAGAGGTTATTGACCACGCCGGAGCACGATCAACCTGACCACGAGGGTCTGTTTCCTGCGAGCAAACGAAGAACAAGCAAGAAACTAAGATTGCAATCTGGATATTGCGAATATAAGATGAAAGCTTTATTGATCAAGGTGGGGTTCTGTGACGCCTTTGTCTGGTCGTTGAACACAAACGAAGTACGCGAAGTTGCAGCTATGGCGAACTTTTAATCTAAACAAAACCCAAAGTCTAAACGATGCCCTAAGGGCTGTATATATGGAGGAAGAGGGGGGAATTTCGTGGCCCTTGGTGGAGGGGTCCGAAATCAACCCTATCTCTTGTTTCCCCACACATACGGACTCTAAAAATAGCCTATACTTATGTATTTCGAAATTACATGGGCCTGGCCCAATAATAAGGGGACGCAGCACCTAAAATAGCCTCGGGACAAAATTTATGAAGTGGCATCTTGTATATTTCGTCCAAGGCTTCATGCACCCATTATGGTGGCTTCAAAGTCATGAAATCATCACTTGTAACTCCGTTCTTGTTCCCCTTGCGCATGCCATCATCTCCATGCTTGTTCTTGCTCCAATGTTCATCCTTCTCCAAGCTAGGCCCTTCATTTGTAAGCAAAACAAATGTATCCAATTTAGGCAGCATCATATTCTCATGAACATTAGAATCATTACCAAGAAACGAAAGTACCTGGTAATTTAGTTGGCGTGCGCGAGCTCTAGTAATTGGTCCAGTATGTATAGCAGCAGGGCCTGTGGGTGTAACAATGGTATTGATGTCCTCATCATCCTCCCCTTCTTGAAATGAAGTCGTCCTCGACGGAAACTCATCTTCCTCACCCAAATAAGGCTTCAAATCTGCAATGTTAAAAGTGGGACTAACCCCAAAATCTGCAGGCAGCTCAAGTTTATATGCATTATCATTTATTTTCTCTAACACCTTAAAGGGACCATCAGCACGTGGCATTAACTTTGATTTGCGCAAATCAGGAAATCTATCCTTACGCAAATGTAACCAAACAAGATCTCCAGGTGCAAACACAACATGTTTTCTACCCTTATCTCCAGCAAGTTTATATTTAGCATTCATGCGCTCAATGTTTTCTTTAGTTAACTCATGCATTTTTAAAATCAATCCAGCACGTTGTTTAGCATCAAAATTAACCTTCTCCGAAGATGGAAGAGGCAACAAATCAATAGGTGCACGAGGTAGGAAACCATACACAACTTCAAAAGGGCACATCTTAGTAGTAGAATGCAATGAACGATTATAAGCAAATTCAATATGAGGCAAGCATTCCTCCCACATTTTCTTATTATTCTTCAAAACAGCCCTAAGCATAGTAGACAACGTTCTATTGACTACTTCAGTTTGTCCATCAGTTTGGGGGTGACAAGTAGTACTAAAAAGCAGTTTAGTCCCCAACTTAGCCCATAAACATCTCCAAAAGTGGCTAAGAAATTTAGTATCACGATCTGAAACAATAGTATTTGGCACACCATGCAAGCGAATAATTTCACGGAAGAACAAATCAGCAACATTAACAGCATCATCGCTTTTATGACATGGTATAAAGTGTGCCATTTTCGAGAATCTATCCACGACAACAAATATGCTATCCCTCCCCTTCTTTGTTCGAGGTAAACCTAAAACAAAGTCCATAGATATATCCTCCCAAGGAACACTAGGTACAGGCAAAGGCATATATAAACCATGAGGATTGAGTCGTGACTTAGCTTTTTGACATGTAGTGCAGCGAGCAATAAAACGCTCAACATCCCGTCTCATCTTTGGCCAAAAGAAATGTGTAGCAAGTACGTCCTCCATCTTCTTCACGCCAAAGTGTCCCATTAATCCTCCTCCATGCGCCTCCTGCAACAACAAAAGACGAACGGAGCTAGCTGGAATGCATAGCTTGTTAGCACGAAACACAAATCCATCGTTAACGATGAACTTGTTCCACATTCTTCCTTCTTTACAATTCTGCATTACATCTTTAAAATCAGCATCATGCACATATTGATCTTTGATGGTCTCCAAACCAAATATTTTGAAGTCAAGTTGTGAAAGCATAGTATAGCGGCGAGACAATGCATCAGCAATAACATTTTCTTTTCCTTCTTGTGTTTAGTGACATAAGGAAAAGTCTCAATGAATTCAACCCATTTAGCATGTCTACGATTCAGTTTAGCTTGACTTTTAATATGTTTCAAAGATTCATGATCAGAATGTATAACAAATTCTTTGGGCCATAAATAATGTTGCCATGTTTCTAAAGTCCGAACAAGAGCATATAATTCTTTATCATAAGTAGAATTATTCAGACTAGGCCCACTCAATTTTTCAGAAAAGTATGCAATAGGTTTGCCATCTTGTAATAACACACCGCCTAATCCAATTCCACTAGCATCACATTCAAGCTCAAAAGTTTTATTAAAATCAGGAAGTTGGAGTAAAGGAGCATGTGTCAACTTATCTTTCAATACCAAGAAGGCTTCTTCCTGTGCGGTATCCCAAAGAAAAGGCACATCTTTCTTTGTAAGCTCATTGAGAGGTGCAGCAATGGTGCTGAAATCTCTCACAAAACGCCTATAGAATCCAGCGAGGCCAAGAAAACTCCTCACTTGTGTGACCGTTTTGGGCTGCGGCCAACTCTCAATAGCTTCAATCTTGGCTTTATCAACTTCAATTCCCTGTGGAGTAACAACATAGCCAAGAAAAGATACTCGGTCGGTGCAAAAGGTGCACTTCCCAAGGTTACCAAACAAACGTGCATCACGTAGAGCAATAAAAACAGCACGTAAATGTTCCAAATGTTCTTCCAAAGATCTGCTATAAATCAATATGTCATCAAAGTAAACTACCACAAATCGTCCAATGAAAGCATGTAAAACTTCGTTCATTAATCTCCCAATTTAGTTAACCCAAAAGGCATGACTAACCACTCATATAATCCAAACTTAGTTTTAAATGCTGTTTTCCATTCATCTCCCAATTTCATACGAATTTGATGGTATCCACTACGCAAATCAACTTTGGAGAATATTGTAGAGCCACTCAATTCATCAAGCATATCATCGAGCCTAGGAATAGGAAGACGATAACGAATAGTAATATTATTAATGCCTCTACAATCAACACACATACGTGATGTACCATCCTTTTTCGGCACTAGAATAATAGGAACAGCACAAGGACTAAGGGATTCGCGTATATAACCCTTGTCGAGAAGCTCTTGTACTTGAGGCATAATCTCCTTCGTCTCCTATGGATTGGTACGGTATGGTGCACGGTTTGGCAGTGAAGCACCGGGAATTAAGTCAATCTGATGCTCAATCCCTCGAATAGGCGGTAATCCTGGTGGCACGTCTTGTGGAAAGACGTCAGCGAACTCCTGCAAAATGTTAGTGACAGCAGGAGGCAAAGAGGAAGGCACGTCCTCGAATGAAAATAATGCCTCTTTGCACACAAAAGCATAGCAAACAGATTTGCTGAAATCTAGCTCATCAATATCAGATTTGGTGGCAAATAAACATGCACTTTTCAATTTAATTTCAGAAGCAACACTAGATGGTTTATTATTAGGCTTCATTTGTTGCTCAAATTCTTTTGCCACAATCTGATTTTCACTCTTATTCTTCTCCTATTTTGCTTTATTAGCTCTATTAATATCATCTTTCAAAATGGAATCAGGAGTCATAGGAAGCAAAGTAATATTTTTATCCTTATGAACAAGAGTATAGTGATTGTTTCTACCATGGTGTACAGAGTTTTTATCAAATTGCCATGGTCTACCAAGTAATAAGGAACATGCTTGCATAGGTACCACATCACAATCAACATAATCAGCATATGTAGAGATACTAAAATGCACACGAACAGTACGTGTTACCTTAACCTTGCCGCTGTTGTTGAACCATTGGATGTAGTAAGGATGTGGATGTGGTCTTGTGTTGAGAGAAAGCTTCTCCACCATGTCCATGCTAGCCAAGTTGTTGCAGCTCCCTCCGTCTATTATGACGCGCACAGACGTTCCTTCACAACTCCCTTGGTATGGAACAAATTGTGCCTCTGATTTTGCTCGGCTTGTGTGACCTGCACACTCAAAACACGTTGAGCAACTAAACATTCATACCTGTCAGCGTCTTCAGGAGCCATGTATTGCGTCTCATGACCAGAATCATCTCCACCATGTTCTTCACGTGTAATAAGAGCCAAAGTCTCCTCATCATAGTCACTAGCGGACTCATATCCACCATCTGCAGTAGCAATCATCACACGCGGAGATTTGCATTCTCTCGCATAATGACCTCCTCCCTTACAATGACGACAAATAATATCACTTGTGTGCCCTGTTGATGCCATGGAAGAAGAAGAACTCTGTGCAGGCCCAGCAGGTGCGCTCCTGGCAGATAATGGTGGTTGTGCCTGTTTTCTTGTATCACGACTGGAGGAGGCACCTGATTGAGGTGCTGGTGCAGTTGAAGGAGAAGATGCACGCGGTGTCCATGATGAAGGTCGGCCTGCAGAAAAGTTAGATCGCGCCAATGCTTGTCGATCCTGCACTTCACGTTCAGCTTTACAAGCAAGATGGAATAAACGAGTGATATTAGTATACTCCTTATAGTCTAGAATGGTCTGAATCTCTCTATTTAATCCACCCAGAAAACGTGCAAGCATAGCTTCATTCTCCTCAACAATACCACATCTAATCATGCCAGTTTGTAATTCCTGATAATATTCTTCTACAGAATTTTTCCCTTGTCTTAAACGCTGCAATTTTTGAAGCAATTTATGTTGATAATATGGTGGAACCCAACGCGTACGCATAGCAGTTTTCAAAGCAGCCCAAGTAGTTGGAATAGGATATAATCTACAATGTTCAGACCACCATACACATGCAAAACTAGTGAAAGCACAAACAGCAGCAGCAACCCGTCTCTCCTCGGGATATTGTAAACATGTAAAACGTTGTTCAGTTTCTAACTCCCAAGTAAGATATATATCAGGAACATATGTACCCTCAAATGGTGGAATATTCAATTTTAGTTTAGGAATATGCACATCATCTCGTACCTGAGGTGGTGGTGCAGAAATACCATTACGAATATATACCTGAGGTCGACCTGCTGGTGGTGGTGCTGGTGGGTGCACGTAGTTCTGATTTTGATCAACCTCATCCTCATAATCGCCCGCATACTCATCATCCTCCTGGGTACCAGCAGCAGCAGTAGCAGGAGCCAAAGAAGCATCAATAACAGGAACAGCAGCACCAGAAGTTTGGCCATCCTCAATAGGAACACGCTTCGCTCGTCCATACTGATTCGGAAGGATGCGTTGTTGTTGGTGTTGCAGAGGTGCGATAGGTGCAGCCGGCGGTGGTGGTGGTAAACGCGCGAGCAATTCATTAAACTTGCTATCAAGCTTTGTTTCGAACGTCTTCTCCATGCCATCTATCTTCTCCATGGCCTCGACAAATCTGTTTAGCACATCTTGCACCTGTCCACTCATCATTTGCTAAAATTTATCATGTAGCTGTTTGTTCGTCAGGTTCTCCCAATCAGTCTCATCAGCTTGTGATCCTACCATGGTGATGAGGACATCAATACAATTGTTACACCCACAGCCCCTGCTGCTATACATACTGGACCAATTACTAGAGCTCGTGCACGCCAACTAAATTATCAGTTACTTTCGTTTCTTGGTAATGATTCTAATGTTCATGAGAATATGATGCTGCCTAAATTGGATACATTTGTTTTGCTTACAAATGAAGGGCCTAGCTTGGAGAAGGATGAACATTGGAGCAAGAACAAGCATGGAGATGATGGCATGCGCAAGGGGAACAAGAACGGAGTTACAAGTGATGATTTCAGGACTTTGAAGCCACCATAATGTGTGCATGAAGCCTTGGACGAAATATACAAGATGCCACTTCATAAATTTCGTCCCGAGGCTATTTTAGGTGCTGCGTCACCTTATTATTGGGCCAGGCCCATGTAATTTCGAAATACATAAGTATAGGCTATTTTTAGAGTCCGTATGTGTGGGGAAACAAGAGATAGGGTTGATTTCGGACCCCTCCACCAAGGGCCACGAAATCCACCCCCTCTTCCTACATATATACAGCCCTTAGGGCATCGTTTAGACCTTGGGTTTTGTTTAGATTAAAAGTTCGCCATAGCTGCAACTTCGCGTACTTCGTTTGTGTTCAACGACCAGACAAAGGCGTCACAGAACCCCACCTTGATCAATAAAGCTTTCATCTTATATTCGCAATATCCAGATTGCAATCTTAGTTTCTTGCTTGTTCTTCATTTGCTCGCAGGAAACAGACCCTCGTGGTCAGGTTGATCGTGCTCCGGCGTGGTCAATAACCTCTCGGAGTTGGTTTAGCGATTGCTAAGGCGCGACGTCCTCGCACGTTCGTAGTCGGATCGTCAAAGTCGACTTCCACCAAAGCGAAATCCACCATCTCATCGAAAGACGGGACACCTTTGCCTCTATCAAGTGGTATCAGATTTCCAGGTTGCTCGGTGAGATTTTACAGTTTTTCGTAGTTTAGATCGAGTCTGTTCTTCATACCTATAGTTCACGAAAAAGCCACAAAAAAAATTAGGGTTAGTTCATCATATCCGAACCAATCTGAGCCTTGCATAATCTTTTTAGGGTTTTGCTTTGTTGAATTTGCGGTTGCATCGTCGTGTCTAGTTGCTGGTCTTAGAGTCTAGTCTTTTAGAGTTTCGAGTTCTGGTCATAAGTTGTCACGCCGCCGCCGCACCATCATCATCGCCCCTGCCATCTACCACCACCGCACCGAATCCGTATCCATATACCACCACCAATCCGTGTCCATATACCACCACCGATCCATATCCATATACTACCACCGCTACCACCACCGCTGCTGATGAGGACATCAATACAATTGTTACACCCACAGCCCCTGCTGCTATACATACTGGACCAATTACTAGAGCTCGTGCACGCCAACTAAATTACCAGGTACTTTCGTTTCTTGGTAATGATTCTAATGTTCATGAGAATATGATGCTGCCTAAATTGGATACATTTGTTTTGCTTACAAATGAAGGGCCTAGCTTGGAGAAGGATGAACATTGGAGCAAGAACAAGCATGGAGATGATGGCATGCGCAAGGGGAACAAGAAGGGAGTTACAAGTGATGATTTCAGGACTTTGAAGCCACCATAATGGGTGCATGAAGCCTTGGACGAAATATACAAGATGCCACTTCATAAATTTCGTCCCGAGGCTATTTTAGGTGCTGCGTCACCTTATTATTGGGCCAGGCCCATGTAATTTCGAAATACATAAGTATAGGCTATTTTTAGAGTCCGTATGTGTGGGGAAACAAGAGATAGGGTTGATTTCGGACCCCTCCTCCAAGGGCCACGAAATTCCCCCCCTCTTCCTCCATATATACAGCCCTTAGGGCATCGTTTAGACTTTGGGTTTTGTTTAGATTAAAAGTTCGCCATAGCTGCAACTTCGCGTACTTCGTTTGTGTTCAACGACCAGACAAAGGCGTCACAGAACCCCACCTTGATCAATAAAGCTTTCATCTTATATTCGCAATATCCAGATTGCAATCTTAGTTTCTTGCTTGTTCTTCGTTTGCTTACAGGAAACAGACCCTCGTGGTCAGGTTGATCGTGCTCCGGCGTGGTCAATAACCTCTCGGAGTTGGTTTAGCGATTGCTAAGGCGCGACGTCTTCGCACGTTCGTAGTCGGATCGTCAAAGTCGACTTCCACCAAAGCGAAATCCACCATCTCATCGAAAGACGGGACACCTTTGCCTCTATCAAGTGGTATCAGATTTCCAGGTTGCTCGGTGAGATTTTACAGTTTTTCGTAGTTTAGATCGAGTCTGTTCTTCATACCTACAGTCCACGAAAAAGCCACAAAAAAAATTAGGGTTAGTTCATCATATCCGAACCAATCTGAGCCTTTGCATAATCTTTTTAGGGTTTTGCTTTGTTGAATTTGCGGTTGCATCGTCGTGTCTAGTTGCTGGTCTTAGAGTCTAGTCTTTTAGAGTTTCGAGTTCTGGTCATAAGTTGTCACGCCGCCGCCGCACCATCATCATCACCCCTGCCATCTACCACCACCGCTTATCCGCCACCGCTTCGAATCCGTATCCATATACCACCACAGCTGTCATATACCACCACCGCTGCCATCTACCACCATATATCCACCACCAATTCGAGTTCTTGTCATATTAGGTTTGTTTTCGAGATCCATCTAGATTCCGATTCGTGTTTCCTTGCCGGAGTAGGTTTCGGAAAAAAAAAAGTCGGGTAGCCACGCTCCGTTTAGGCCCAAAATTTTTCGAAAACGCATTTTTCGAAAAATTTTCTGGCTATCCTATTTTTAGGTGTTTCTGAGTGTTTTGAGACAGGTGCCATTATAGGAAGTTTTTTTTGACCCGTTTCCAGTTTTTGGGTCCGGACAGTCAAAAAAAAAATTGGTCAAAAAAATTTCGTGCCCATCCTGTCAGTTTGAGCTAAGAAGAGTTTTGAGACACTCGCCATTATAGTGATTTTTCGCAAAAAAAAAAAGCAGCGCAAAAAAAAAAGGAGCGCAAAAAAAAAGAGCGAAAAAAAATATTCCAGAGTGTGCTTTTCCCTTGTTTACGTGCCGCGCCGTGATTTTGTTAGTGTTCTAGGCTCGCGTCTCTAGCACAGTCTAGCCTAGGACCAGCACAGTACCGTCGTTGAGCGTTTATTCAACTTTGCATCTCTGAATTGATTATTGCTGACCCTTTTTGCTACCATATTATAAGCCTTCCCAGCTCCACATACATCTACGTCGTGCGTTTGACTCTCCCTGGTAATCGCTATATCCAAGCTTTGAGAGTTTTTGACTACAACGGTTGCCGATCACCGCCTGCTGCTGGGTAAGAACTGGTAAGAATTTGAGATTTGCTTGACGGATTTGTGACACCCACCACCACCACTTGTTCGTAGTCTGTAGGATCATATTCTTGTGTGTTTCTATTGCTGCTAACCATGCCAGGATCACAAGCCGACGAGATTGACTGGGAGAATTTATCGAACAAGGAGCTTCATGATAAGTTTCAGCAAATGATGACTGAACAGGTGCAAGATGTGCTGAACAATTTTGAAGAGGCCATGGAGAAGATCACTGGCCTTGAGAAGACGTTCGAAACAAAGCTCGATAACAAGTTTAATGAATTGCTCGCGCGTCTTCCACCACCACCACCCGCTGCACCTAACGCACCTCTCCAACAACGACTACCTCCACGTCGCGAAGCAGACCTCCGCCGAGCAAGCCGTGTTCCTCTTGCGTTTGGCCAAACTGTTGGTGCTGCTGTTGATACTTCTGTGGCTCCTGCTGCTGATGCGGAGGAGGATGATTATGTGGGAGATTATGAGGATGAGGTTGATCAAAATCAACACTACGTGCAGCCACCTGTACCACCACCAGCAGGTCGACCTCAGGTATATATTCGTAATGGTAGGCCTGCACCACCACCTCAGGTACGAGATGATGTCCATATTCCTAAACTGAAATTGAATATTCCACCATTTGAGGGTAGATATGTTCCTGATATATATCTTACTTGGGAGTTAGAAACTGAACAACGAGTTACATGTTTACAATATCCTGAGGAGAGACGAGTTGCTGCTGCTGTTTGTGCTTTCACTAGTTTTGCATGTGTATGGTGGTCTGAACATTGTAGATTGTATCCTATTCCTAGGCTAGATGATATGCTTGATGAATTGAGTGGCTCTACAATATTCTCCAAAGTTGATTTGCGTAGTGGATACCATCAAATTCGTATGAAATTGGGAGATGAATGGAAAACAGCATTTAAAACTAAGTTTGGATTATATGAGTGGTTAGTCATGCCTTTTGGGTTAACTAATGCGCCTAGTACTTTCATGAGACTAATGAACGAAGTTTTACGTGCTTTCATTGGACGATTTGTGGTAGTCTATTTTGATGATATACTGATTTATAGCAGATCTTTGGAAGAACATTTGGAACATTTACGTGCTGTTTTTATTGCTCTACGTGATGCACGTTTGTTTGGTAACCTTGGGAAGTGCACCTTTTGCACCGACCGAGTATCTTTTCTTGGCTATGTTGTTACTCCACAGGGAATTGAAGTTGACAAAGCCAAGATAGAAGCTATTGAGAGTTGGCCGCAGCCCAAAACGGTCACACAAGTGAGGAGTTTTCTTGGCCTCGCTGGATTCTATAGGCGTTTTGTGAGAGATTTCAGCACCATTGCTGCACCTCTCAACGAGCTTACAAAGAAGGATGTGCCTTTTGTTTGGGGTACCGCACAGGAAGAAGCCTTCACGGTATTGAAAGATAAGTTGACACATGCTCCTTTACTCCAACTTCCTGATTTTAATAAGACTTTTGAGCTTGAATGTGATGCTAGTGGAATTGGATTAGGAGGTGTGTTATTACAAGATGGCAAACCTGTTGCATACTTTTCTGAAAAATTGAGTGGGCCTAGTCTGAATTATTCTACTTATGATAAAGAATTATATGCTCTTGTTCGGACTTTAGAAACATGGCTACATTATTTATGGCCCAAAGAGTTTGTTATACATTCTGATCATGAATCTTTGAAACATATTAAAAGTCAAGCTAAACTGAATCGTAGACATGCTAAATGGGTTGAATTCATTGAGACTTTCCCTTATGTCATTAAACACAAGAAGGGAAAAGAAAATGTTATTGCTGATGCATTGTCTCGTCGCTATACTATGCTTTCACAACTTGACTTCAAAATATTTGGTTTGGAGACCATCAAAGATCAATATGTGCATGATGCTGATTTTAAAGATGTAATGCAGAATTGTAAAGAAGGAAGAATGTGGAACAAGTTTGTCGTTAACGATGGATTTGTGTTTCGTGCTAACAAGCTATGCATTCCAGCTAGCTCCGTTCGTCTTTTGTTGTTGCAGGAGGCGCATGGAGGAGGATTAATGGGACACTTTGGCGTGAAGAAGACGGAGGACGTACTTGCTACACATTTCTTTTGGCCAAAGATGAGACGGGATGTTGAGCGTTTTATTGCTCGATGCACTACATGTCAAAAAGCTAAGTCACGACTCAATCCTCATGGTTTATATATGCCTTTGCCTGTACCTAGTGTTCCTTGGGAGGATATATCTATGGACTTTGTTTTAGGTTTACCTCGAACAAATGATAAAGGCAAAGGTGTCCCGTCTTTCGATGAGATGATGGATACCGCTTTGGTGGAAGTCGACTTTGACGATCCGACTACGAACGTGCGAGGACGTCGCGCCTTAGCAATCGCTAAACCAACTCCGAGAGGTTATTGACCACGCCGGAGCACGATCAACCTGACCACGAGGGTCTGTTTCCTGCGAGCAAACGAAGAACAAGCAAGAAACTGAGATTGCAATCTGGATATTGCGAATATAAGATGAAAGCTTTATTGATCAAGGTGGGGTTCTGTGACGCCTTTGTCTGGTCGTTGAACACAAACGAAGTACGCGAAGTTGCAGCTATGGCGAACTTTTAATCTAAACAAAACCCAAGGTCTAAACGATGCCCTAAGGGCTGTATATATGGAGGAAGAGGGGGTGGATTTCGTGGCCCTTGGTGGAGGGGTCCGAAATCAACCCTATCTCTTGTTTCCCCACACATACGGACTCTAAAAATAGCCTATACTTATGTATTTCGAAATTACATGGGCCTGGCCCAATAATAAGGTGACGCAGCACCTAAAATAGCCTCGGGACGAAATTTATGAAGTGGTATCTTGTATATTTCGTCCAAGGCTTCATGCACACATTATGGTGGCTTCAAAGTCCTGAAATCATCACTTGTAACTCCGTTCTTGTTCCCCTTGCGCATGCCATCATCTCCATGCTTGTTCTTGCTCCAATGTTCATCCTTCTCCAAGCTAGGCCCTTCATTTGTAAGCAAAACAAATGTATCCAATTTAGGCAGCATCATATTCTCATGAACATTAGAATCATTACCAAGAAACGAAAGTAACTGATAATTTAGTTGGCGTGCACGAGCTCTAGTAATTGGTCCAGTATGTATAGCAGCAGGGGCTGTGGGTGTAACAATTGTATTGATGTCCTCATCATCCTCCCCTTCTTGAAATGAAGTCGTCCTCGACGGAAGTTCATCTTCCTCACCCACATAATGCTTCAAATCTGCAATGTTAAAAGTGGGACTAACCCCAAAATCTGCAGGCAACTCAAGTTTATATGCATTATCATTTATTTTCTCTAACACCTTAAAGGGACCATCAGCACGTGGCATTAGCTTTGATTTGCGCAAGTCAGGAAATCTATCCTTACGCAAATGTAACCAAACAAGATCTCCAGGTGCAAACACAACATGTTTTCTACCCTTATCTCCAGCAAGTTTATATTTAGCATTCATACGCTCAATGTTTTCCTTAGTTAACTCATGCATTTTTAAAATCAATTCAGCACGTTGTTTAGCATCAAAATTAACCTTCTCCGAAGATGGAAGAGGCAACAAATCAATAGGTGCACGAGGTAGGAAACCATACACAACTTCAAAAGGGCACATCTTAGTAGTAGAATGCAATGAACGATTATAAGCAAATTCAATATGAGGCAAGCATTACTCCCACATTTTCTTATTATTCTTCAAAACAGCCCTAAGCATAGTAGACAACGTTCTATTGACTACTTCAGTTTGTCCATCAGTTTGGGGGTGACAAGTAGTACTAAAAAGCAGTTTAGTCCCCAACTTAGCCCATAAACATCTCCAAAAGTGGCTAAGAAATTTAGTATCACGATCTGAAACAATAGTATTTGGCACACCATGCAAGCGAATAATTTCACGAAAGAACAAATCAGCAACATTAACAGCATCATCGCTTTTATGACATGGTATAAAGTGTGCCATTTTCGAGAATCTATCCACGACAACAAATATGCTATCCCTCCCCTTCTTTGTTCGAGGTAAACCTAAAACAAAGTCCATAGATATATCCTCCGAAGGAACACTAGGTACAGGCAAAGGCATATATAAACCATGAGGATTGAGTCGTGACTTAGCTTTTTGACATGTAGTGCATCGAGCAATAAAACGCTCAACATCCCGTCTCATCTTTGGCCAAAAGAAATGTGTAGCAAGTACATCCTCCGTCTTCTTCACCTTTGGCCAAAAGAAATTTGGTAACCTTGGGAAGTGCACCTTTTGCACCGACCGAGTATCTTTTCTTGGCTATGTTGTTACTCCACAGGGAATTGAAGTTGATAAAGCCAAGATTGAAGCTATTGAGAGTTGGCCGCAGCCCAAAACGGTCACACAAGTGAGGAGTTTTCTTGGCCTCGCTGGATTCTATAGGCGTTTTGTGAGAGATTTCAGCACCATTGCTGCACCTCTCAACGAGCTTACAAAGAAGGATGTGCCTTTTGTTTGGGGTACCGCACAGGAAGAAGCCTTCACGGTATTGAAAGATAAGTTGACACATGCTCCTTTACTCCAACTTCCTGATTTTAATAAGACTTTTGAGCTTGAATGTGATGCTAGTGGAATTGGATTAGGAGGTGTGTTATTACAAGATGGCAAACCTGTTGCATACTTTTCTGAAAAATTGAGTGGGCCTAGTCTGAATTATTCTACTTATGATAAAGAATTATATGCTCTTGTTTGGACTTTAGAAACATGGCAACATTATTTATGGCCCAAAGAATTTGTTATACATTCTGATCATGAATCTTTGAAACATATTAAAAGTCAAGCTAAACTGAATCGTAGACATGCTAAATGGGTTGAATTCATTGAGACTTTCCCTTATGTTATTAAACACAAGAAGGGAAAAGAAAATGTTATTGCTGATGCATTGTCTCGTCGCTATACTATGCTTTCACAACTTGACTTCAAAATATTTGGTTTGGAGACCATCAAAGATCAATATGTGCATGATGCTGATTTTAAAGATGTAATGCAGAATTGTAAAGAAGGAAGAATGTGGAACAAGTTTGTCGGTAACGATGGATTTGTGTTTCGTGCTAACAAGCTATGCATTCCAGCTAGCTCCGTTCGTCTTTTGTTGTTGCAGGAAGCGCATGGAGGAGGATTAATGGGACATTTTGGCGTGAAGAAGACGGAGGACGTACTTGCTACACATTTCTTTTGGCCAAAGATGAGACGGGATGTTGAGCGTTTTATTGCTCGATGCACTACATGTCAAAAAGCTAAGTCACGACTCAATCCTCATGGTTTATATATGCCTTTGCCTGTACCTAGTGTTCCTTGGGAGGATATATCTATGGACTTTGTTTTAGGTTTACCTCGAACAAAGAAGGGGAGGGATAGCATATTTGTTGTCGTGGATAGATTCTCGAAAATGGCACACTTTATACCATGTCATAAAAGCGATGATGCTGTTAATGTTGCTGATTTGTTCTTTCGTGAAATTATTCGCTTGCATGGTGTGCCAAATACTATTGTTTTAGATCGTGATACTAAATTTCTTAGCCACTTTTGGAGATGTTTATGGGCCAAGTTGGGGACTAAACTGCTTTTTAGTACTACTTGTCACCCCCAAACTGATGGACAAACTGAAGTAGTCAATAGAACGTTGTCTACTATGCTTAGGGCTGTTTTGAAGAATAATAAGAAAATGTGGGAGGAATGCTTGCCTCATATTGAATTTGCTTATAATCGTTCATTGCATTCTACTACTAAGATGTGCCCTTTTGAAGTTGTGTATGGTTTCCTACCTCGTGCACCTATTGATTTGTTGCCTCTTCCATCTTCGGAGAAGGTTAATTTTGATGCTAAACAACGTGCTGAATTGATTTTAAAAATGCATGAGTTAACTAAGGAAAACATTGAGCGTATGAATGCTAAATATAAACTTGCTGGAGATAAGGGTAGAAAACATGTTGTGTTTGCACCTGGAGATCTTGTTTGGTTACATTTGCGTAAGGATAGATTTCCTGATTTGCGCAAATCAAAGCTAATGCCACGTGCTGATGGTCCCTTTAAGGTGTTACAGAAAATAAATGATAATGCATATAAACTTGAGTTGCCTGCAGAATTTGGGGTTAGTCCCACTTTTAACATTGCAGATTTGAAGCATTATGTGGGTGAGGAAGATGAACTTCCGTCGAGGACGACTTCATTTCAAGAAGGGGAGGATGATGAGGACATCAATACAATTGTTACACCCACAGCCCCTGCTGCTATACATACTGGACCAATTACTAGAGCTCGTGCACGCCAACTAAATTATCAGTTACTTTCGTTTCTTGGTAATGATTCTAATGTTCATGAGAATATGATGCTGCCTAAATTGGATACATTTGTTTTGCTTACAAATGAAGGGCCTAGCTTGGAGAAGGATGAACATTGGAGCAAGAACAAGCATGGAGATGATGGCATGCGCAAGGGGAACAAGAACGGAGTTACAAGTGATGATTTCAGGACTTTGAAGCCACCATAATGTGTGCATGAAGCCTTGGACGAAATATACAAGATGCCACTTCATAAATTTCGTCCCGAGGCTATTTTAGGTGCTGCGTCACCTTATTATTGGGCCAGGCCCATGTAATTTCGAAATACATAAGTATAGGCTATTTTTAGAGTCCGTATGTGTGGGGAAACAAGAGATAGGGTTGATTTCGGACCCCTCCACCAAGGGCCACGAAATCCACCCCCTCTTCCTCCATATATACAGCCCTTAGGGCATCGTTTAGACCTTGGGTTTGTTTAGATTAAAAGTTCGCCATAGCTGCAACTTCGCGTACTTCGTTTGTGTTCAACGACCAGACAAAGGCGTCACAGAACCCCACCTTGATCAATAAAGCTTTCATCTTATATTCGCAATATCCAGATTGCAATCTTAGTTTCTTGCTTGTTCTTCGTTTGCTCGCAGGAAACAGACCCTCGTGGTCAGGTTGATCGTGCTCCGGCGTGGTCAATAACCTCTCGGAGTTGGTTTAGCGATTGCTAAGGCGCGACGTCCTCGCACGTTCGTAGTCGGATCGTCAAAGTCGACTTCCACCAAAGCGAAATCCACCATCTCATCGAAAGACGGGACACCTTTGCCTCTATCACATGGTTAGCAGCAAATAGAAACACACAAGAATATGATCCTACAGACTACTAAGAAGTGGTGGTGGTGTATCACAAATCCGTCAAGCAAATCTCAAATTCTTACCAGTTCTTACCCAGCAGCAGGCGGTGATCGGCAACCGTTGTAGTCAAAAACTCTCAAAGCTTGGATAGAGCGATTACCAGGGAGAGTCAAACGCACGACGTAGATGTATGTGGAGCTGGGAAGGCTTATAATATGGTAGCAAAAAGGGTCAGCAATAATCAATTCAGAGATGCAAAGTTGAATAAACGCTCAACGACGGTACTGTGCTGGTCCTAGGCTAGACCGTGCTAGAGACGCGAGCCTAGAACACTATCAAAATCACGGCGCTGCATGTAAACAAGGAAAAAGCACACTCTGGAATTTTCTTTTTCGCTCTTTTTTTTGTTTTTTTGCGCTCTTTTTTTTTCTTTTTTTTGCGAAAATCACTATAATGGCGAGTGTCTCAAAACTCTTCCTAGGTCAAACTGACAGGATGGGCACGAAATTTTTTCGACCAAATTTTTTTTTCGTTTTTTCGACTGCCCGGACCCAAAAACTGGAAACGGGTCAAAAAAAACTTCCTATAATGGCACCTGTCTCAAAACACTCAGAAACACCTAAAAATAGGATAGCCAGAATTTTTTTCGAAAAATGCGTTTTCGAAAAATTTTGGGCCTAAACGGAGGGTGGTTTGCGGACTCTTTTTTTTTCCGAAACCTACTCCGGCAAGGAAACACGAATCGGAATCTAGATGGATCTCAAAAACACACCTAATATGCAAGGAACTCGGATTGGTGATGGATATATGGTGGTGGTATATGGCAGCGGTGGTGGTATATGGCAGCGGTGGTAATATATGGATATGGATCGGTGGTGGTATATGGATACGGATTGGTGGTGGTATATGGATACGGATTCAGAGCGGTGGTGGTAGGTGACAGGGGCGATGATGATGGTGCGGTGGCGGCGTGACAACTTATGACCAGAACTCGAAACTCTAAAAGACTAACGCTAAGACCAGCAACTAGACACGACGATGCAACCGCAAATTCAACAAAGCAAAACCCTAAAACGATTATGCAAAGGCTCAGATTGGTTCGGATATGATGAACTAACCCTAATTTTTTTTGGCTTTTTCGTGGACTGTAGGTATGAAGAACAGACTCGATCTAAACTACGAAAAACTGTAAAATCTCACCGAGCAACCTGGAAATCTGATACCACTTGATAGAGGCAAAGGTGTCCCGTCTTTCGATGACATGATGGATATCGCTTTGGTGGCAGTCAACTTTGACGATCCGACTACGAACGTGCGAGGACGTCGCGCCTTAGCAATCGCTAAACCAACTCCGAGAGGTTATTGACCACGCCGGAGCACGATCAACCTGACCACGAGGGTCTGTTTCCTGCGAGCAATTGAACAACAAGCAAGAAACTGAGATTGCAATCTGGATATTGCGAATATAAGATGAAAGCTTTATTGATCAAGGTGGGGTTCTGTGACGTCTTTGTCTGGTCGTTGAACACAAACGAAGTACGCGAAGTTGCAGCTATGGCGAACTTTTAATCTAAACAAAACCCGAAGTCTAAACGATGCCCTAAGGGCTATATATATGGAGGAAGAGGGGGGGAATTTCGTGGCCCTTGGTGGAGGGGTCCGAAATCAACCCTATCTCTTGTTTCCCCACACATACGTACTCTAAAAATAGCCTATACTTATGTATTTCGAAATTACATGGGCCTGGCCCAATAATAAGGTGACGCAGCACCTAAAATAGCCTCGGGACGAAATTTATGAAGTGGCATCTTGTATATTTCGTCCAAGGCTTCATGCACCCATTATGGTGGCTTCAAAGTCCTGAAATCATCACGTGTAACTCTGTTCTTGTTCCCCTTGCGCATGCCATCATCTCCATGCTTGTTCTTGCTCCAATGTTCATCCTTCTCCAAGCTAGGCCCTTCATTTGTAAGCAAAACAAATGTATCCAATTTAGGCAGCATCATATTCTCATGAACATTAGAATCATTACCAAGAAACGAAAGTACCTGGTAATTTAGTTGGCGTGCACGAGCTCTAGTAATTGGTCCAGTATGTATAGCAGCAGGGGATGTGGGTGTAACAATTGTATTGATGTCCTCATCATGAAATCTCTGATGAAACGCCTATAGAATCCAGCGAGGCCAAGAAAACTCCTCACTTGTGTGACCATTTTGGGCTGCGGCCAAGTCTCAATAGCTTCAATCTTGGCTTTATCAACTTCAATTCCCTGTGGAGTAACAACATAGCCAAGAAAAGATACTTGGTCAGTGCAGAAGGTGCACTTCCCAAGGTTACCAAACAAACATGCATCACATAGACCAATAAAAACAACACGTGAATGTTCCAAATGTTCCTCCAAAGATCTGCTATAAATCAATATTCAAAGTGCACTAAGCTCGACTAGAGGTGGGGTGAATAGGCGATTTTTATGATTTCTTCACTAAGGAATTTCAGGGTGAGGAAATTCCTAAGTGAAGAACTACTTGCAGCGAAATAAGTACTCAGATGCAGACATAGCATAATGTAAACACAGGACAAGCAGGTACGGAAAGCGTAAAGCAAAGTCATCATGATGAAATGAAAACAAGCGCGGAGTACAGAAAGCGTAAACACATGATAAGCAGGTTGAAGACAAACAGACTGAAGAATTTGAACTGAGGAAATTAAGAAAGTCAAAGTCAAAGTCTTCAAACAGTAACGATTAGGTACGACAACACAGTAATGAGGAAATGAAAGGGTTGAGGAAATAGAACCAGTTAGCTTGGTGTAGACAATGATTTGTTAGAACAGTTCCAACTGTTGTGACAGTATACGTCTGGTTGGAGCGGCTAGGTATTTAAACCCGAGGACACACAGTCCCGGAGACACAGTCCTCACTGTATTCTCCCTGAACTAAGGTCACATAAACCTCGTCCAATCACTCATGGTAACTCTTCAGGTGACTTCCAAACCTTCACAGACTCGGTCACTCGGCGATCCACAATTTCCTCTTGGATGCTCTTGACCATGACGCCTAACCGTCTGGAGGATGCACAGTCCTCAAAGGTAACAAGTGTCGGTCCACACAGGAATAATATATTCAATGATGCTCAATCACTTTGGGTTTGTAGGTGTTTGGTTTGGGGTTTTGGGTTTTTCCTCACTTGTTGTTTTTTGCTCAAAATCCTCAGAGGATGGGATGCTCTCAATGACAAGTGTCGGTTTCTCGCGGAGCAGCCAACTAGCTAGTGGTTGTAGGGGGCGGCTATTTATAGCCTAGGGAGCAACACAACATGATTATACATAAATGCCCTTCAATGATATGACCATTAGGTTGATAAGATATTTTGGGATAGCTGGTGCATAGCACAACAACGGTCAGAAATTTGAGGTTCAAATTCCTCAAGGCTATCATGTTCCCCACTTGTAGGCAATCCGCACTGGCGAATTCCTAACTCCTTAGTCAGAACAAATTCCCCAGAGACCAGAAGAACTTCATCTCTGTCACTGAATAAATTGAGTGAACTGTATAACATTTCCAATGGCTTCACTCGAAGGGATTGGTAGGTGTAGGATTTTGAGATGAGCATCACTTGGAAACTTTTCCTTAGTTTTTCCTTGACCCCCTTTAACAGTACGGTGTTTCCTATGACTCAAGAAAGATAAAATGAAACGACAAAAACAAAAGTCCTCACGCTTCACATTGCCCACATGAATATCAAGTCTTCAGGATCACAACAATTTCTTCACTTTCAAAAACAAAAGTCTTCACGCCGAAGACCACCTTTGGTCAGGATAACTTGTACTAGATGTTCCCCTTCAAAATTGCTAATTGTTGGCGCCCTTCCCGCTCATTATTTGGGGAGAGGCCCAGGGCCTCTATAAATAGAGCTAGCCACCACAGAGTAGAGGGACGGCTAGAGATCTAGTAGAACCCCAGCAGAGAGAGAGAGGCGACTAAAATCACCCTAGCAGTTCACTGCACCAGCTCAAGAACACCTCTCGCGAGGCTGTTCTTCCCTTGTACTGTTCATCATCAGCACCTGAGGCAATCCACCACACCACACACTGGAGTAGGGTATTACACCACAACGGTGGCCCGAACCAGTATAAACCTCGTGTCCCTTGTGTTGTTCGTTATTTCCAGCTTAGATCACGCGAGGAGATTGGACGTAGATCGGTAGGGGAGAGATCTCCACGCGCACCCCAGTGTTCGAACCTCAAGGGTCTGCTAGAACCCGAAATCTGACATTTGGCGCGCCAGGTAGGGGTGCGTCGGAGTCCTCCGTCCTGACGACCTGTTCTCCCCCGAGAGCGCATCCCGTCCTCATGGCGGACAATGCGCCACCCGCTCCAGCAACGGATGCCGACACTGGGGCCAGGGGGCTCCGGGCCTTGGCCCCCGCCTTGCGACAGGTGCAGTGGGCGCGCAAGTTCAAGCCCGAGACGCCGCTGGGCTACAATGACGCGATGGACCCGATGGTTTTCCAGCTGGCGTACGAGGAGGCCGTCCTCAGAGCCGGGGGCGACGATCGGGTGATGGCCAACTGGTTACCCATGGCCCTCACCGGCGTCCCGCTCGCGTGGCTCCTCCACCTGCCGACGGCCTCTGTCACCTCATGAGAGGAGCTGTGCGACCTCTTCCTCGCCCATTTTGCCGCACCAGCGCCACCCGTCGTCGCAGCTCTCCTGGGTGGCTCCCAGGCACCACCCTCGAGCCATCACGTCAAGCTGTTCACCCGCCGGATCAGCACCGCCTCCAAGCGATGAGAAGCCCCCCCGGGCTGGGTGGCGCCCGAGGCCGATCTAATCTTCGACTCGGAGGACCACCCCTTCAACCCCATCGGTTCGGGCGTGCTCCCGATGCCGTGCACCCCCACCATCTGCCAAGTGGCCATCACCAGGACCCTCATCGACGGTGGTGCCAGCCTCAACGTGCTCTCGGTGGAGGTCTTCAGCCTCCTCCACGTGCCGCTGGAGCGGCTCCAACCCAGCAGGCCTTTCTCGGGCGTCGGAGCCATTTCCACAGCCTCCTTGGGACAGATCTGCCTCCCAGTGACCTTCGGCACCTGCGACAACTTCCGAACGGAGCTGATCGACTTCGACATCGCCCCCATTGGCCTTCCCTACAATGCCATCCTCGGCTATCCGTCCTTGGCTCGGTTCATGGCAGCAACTCACCCGGCGTACAACCTCATGAAGATGCCTGGGAGCAGCCGCGTCCTCACTGTGTCAGGAGACACAAGGGATGCGCTGTAGGTGCTCCAGCTTGTTTTTAGGGTGGCCGTGGTGGCACAGCCCACTAGCACCGATGCCCTTGAGCCCAAGGGGGCTGCGCCGGCTAAAGAGAAGCAGCTATTCACCCAAGACAAGGCGGAAACCAAGCAGGTACCAGTCGACGAGGACAGGTGAGGGAGTCCTGGATTAGGGGGTATCCGGACAGCCGGATTATATCCTTTGGCCGGACTGTTGGACTATGAAGATACAAGATTGAAGACTTCGTCTCGTGTCCGGATGGGACTCTACTTGGCGTGGAAGGCAAGCTAGGCAATACGGATATGTATATAAACCGGAGGGTTTTAGTCCGTAGGGCAATAGACAATCATACCATAGGCTAGCTTCTAGGGTTTAGCCTCTCCGATCTCGTGATAGATCAACTCTTGTAATACTCATATCATCAAGAATACATCAAGAAGGACATAGGGTTTTACCTCCATCAAGAGGGCCCAAACCTGGGTAAAACATCATGTCCCCTGCCTCCTGTTACCATCCGGCTTAGACGCACAGTTCGTGACCCCCTACCCGAGATCCGCCGGTTTTGACACCGACAACGGGTCCACTGGCGCCACCTTCACCATAGGGGCCAACCTCGAGACCGAGCAGGAGAAGGCCCTGATCAGGTTCCTGCGTGTGAACAAGAAGGTGTTCGCGTGGGAACCTGATCAGTTAGCAGGGGTCCCAAGGGAAGTGATTGAGCATCACCTCAACGTATGCCCCAATGTGCGCCCCGTGAAGCAGAAGGCAAGGCGGCAGTCTACTGAGAAACAGGCTTTCATCGTTCAAGAGACCCAGAAGCTAGAGGCGGCAGGAGTTATCCGTGAGGTCCGCTACCCTAATTGGCTGGCTAATCCGGTTGTTGTGCCAAAAAACGGAGGAAAGGAGCGCAGGTGTGTCGACTTCACCAACCTCAACAAGGCCTGCCCGCAGGATCCATTTCCGCTCCCCCGCATTGACCAGATAGTCGACTCCACCGCAGAGTGTTGCCTATTGTGCTTCCTAGATGCCTTCTCGGGCTATCACCAGATCAAGATGGCGGTAGAAGACGTGGAGAAGACGGCTTTCCAGACCCCGTGTGGAGTGTACTGCTATACGTGCATGCCGTTTGGGTTGCGCAACGCAGGCGCGACCTTTCAGCGGCTGATGCACATTGCCTTAGGCCAGCAGCTCTGGAGGAACGCTGAAGCTTACGTCGATGACATTGTGGTGAAGTCTTGTGAGGCAAGAAACCTGATACAGGACCTGGAAGAAACCTTTGCGAGCCTCAACGAAGTGGACCTATGGCTCAACCCGGAGAAGTGCGTGTTTGGAGTCCCCTCGGGCAAGCTCCTGGGTTTCCTCGTATCCCACAGGGGCATCGAGGCCAACCCGGAGAAGGTCGAGGCAGTCGAAGACATGAGCCCGCCGAGGACCCTTAGTGAAATGCAGAAGCTCAGCGGGCATGTAATTGCGCTGGGGCGCTTCATCTCCAAGCTGGGGGAACGAGCGCTGCCCTTCTTCAAGCTGATGAAGAAAAAGGGTCCCTTCGAATGGACAGAAGAGGCCGACAAGGCATTCCAGGACCTCAAGAGGTACCTTACCAGCCCACCAGTGATGGTAGCTCCGCGTCCTCGGGAGCCCCTGGTGCTCTACCTTGCGGCCACCCCCTAGTCCCCTAGCGCAGCCCTGGTGGCGGTTAGGGAGGAGCGCTGTGCCAAGGCTGCATCGACCGTCTGAACTGAAGCAAAGCAGAGCCAGGGGGCCTCGCGAAGGCCGCAACCGCAGCCGGAAAGGAACAGCCGCAGCAGGAGAACGCACCCGGAGCAGGAGAGGCCTCTTCAGGCAACCGAGCACTGTGAGCTCCGTCGTCCCAAGAGACGCCTCGACCTCTGGAGGATGCAAGCTGCGCTAGCACCCTCAACCTTGTCGAGCATCCTATGTACTTCGTCAACATGGTGCTACGGGACGCAAGGGCACGGTATCCCATGCCTCAAAAACTCCTCCTCGCGCTACTAGTGGCCTCGCGCAAGCTGCGCCACTACTTCCAAGGACATCCCATCAAAGTCGTCTCAGCATACCCCTTTGAAAGAGTGCTCAGGAGCCCCAACTCAGATGGAAGGGTTGCTGAATGGAACATTGAACTACAGGCATTTTAGCTAGAATTCAGTACAACCAGAGTCATCAAGGGAGCCGCACTTGCGGATTTCGTGGCGGAATGGGCAGAAGCGCCGGGTCTCGAGGCAGGCGAAGACCGATCACTTTCCCCGGGAAGTGAAGCACCGGATGGCTGGGTCATGTACTTTGATGGGGCGTTCTCCTGACATGGTGCAGGAGCTGGCGCAGTGCACGTATCCCCTACCCAGGACAAACTCTACTACACCGTACAACCTTGCTTCTAGCACGGAGAAAAGGTCTCCAACAACATAGCGGAATACGAAGGCCTAATAGCAGGTTTGAAGGCCGCAATTGCCTTAGGGGTGAAGCGCCTCATCATCAAGGGCGATTCGCAGCTCCTCATCAACTTCTCCAACAAGATATATGAGCCAAAGGACGAGCACATAGAAGCCTACCTCGCTGAGATTCGCAAGATGGAGAAACAGTTCAGGGGGCTGGAGTTGCAGCATGTGCCTAGCGGCACCAATCAGGAGGCTGATGACATTGCCAAGAGGGCATCTAGGCAGCTGCCTCAGGAGCCTGGCGTCCTCGAGGAGAGGCTCTTCAAACATTCGGCGGTGCCGTCACTGTCGAGCACGGCGCAACCAAGGGAGGAGCTCCCTCAGCTGCCTGCCTCAGGAGCCCCGGTCTGCAGCCCAGCCTCAAGGGCAGGCCTGCTCCTGGCGCTAGAGCCTCTGGAAGGGTGTTGGATCCCGGAGCTCAAGAACTACCTGATGCAAGGGACTCTGCCGGAGAATGAGGAGGAAGCGGAGCATGTGGCGCGGCAGGCCACGGCTTATTGTATCAAGGACGGAGAGCTCTACAGGAAGCGACCAAATGACGTGTCCCTACGTTGCATCTCCCGAGAGCAAGGGAAGGAGCTACTGGCGGACATACACGGCGGAGACTACGGGGACCACTCATCGTCACGGACCCTCGTCAGCAAGGCATTCCGTAGTGGATTATACTAGTCCACGGCGCTCAACGACGCTGTTGAGCTTGTGAAGGCTTGCGAGGCCTGCCAGTTTCACGCTAAGCAGATCCATCAGCTTGCGGGGGGTCTACAGACCATACCCCTCTCATGGCCGTTCGCAGTTTGGGGGCTGGACATTCTGGGCCCGTTTCCTCGGGCGCCAGGGGGCTATCGCTACCTCTACGTCGTCGCGGACAAATTCACCAAGTGGGCTGAGGTGGAAGCCGTCCGCACAATCCCTGCAGGCTCTGCGGTCAAATTCATCAAGGGCCTCGTGAGCCGATTTGGGGTGGCCAACCACATCATCACTGACAACGGTTCGCAATTCACCAGTAATCTCTTCAAAATGTACTGTGCTAACCTTGGAACGCAGATATGCTACGCTTCGGTAGTGCACCCCCGGAGCAACGGCCAGGCCGTGCGGGCCAACGCGGAGGTCCTGAGGGGCCTCAAAGCCAGGACCTTCAAGAAGAAGCTGTAGGCCTGCGGCAGGGGCTGGTACGACGAGCTCTAGTCCGTGCTGTGGTCAATCCGCACAACTGCGACCAAGCCGACTTGCGAGACCCGGTTCTTCCTCGTCTACTGAGCAGAGGCAGTTCTCCCTCACGAGGTCAGGCGTCACTCCACACGGGTCCTGGCATTCGACGATACGCAGCAGGATGCCATGTGGGGGACGGATCTCGTGCTGGGGGAGGAACGCCGTCGAGAAGCCGCGCTGCGAGCGGCAAGGTATTAACAGGTGCTGCGACGATACCACTACCGCAACATCCGCCCCAGAACTCTTGAGGTAGGGGATCTCGTGCTCAGATGGGTTCTCTCCAGGGAGGGGCTGCACAAGCTCTCTCCCATGTGGGAGGGCCCATTCAAGGTTGTTCATGTCTCCAGGCCTGGCTCCGCACGCTTGGAGACCACAGAGGGGGTACCCATCAAGAACGCGTGGAACATTCAACATCTCCGGAAGTTCTATCCCTGAGCGAGGCTTAGCGCCTAGGAAAGGCCTGGTGCGTGTGAAGAAGGCGAATGCCCTGTGAAGCTGCTGCGTTTTGGGAAAGGCCCGGTGCCTGTGAAGCTGCTGCGTTTTGGGAAAGGCCCGGTGCCTATGAAGAAGGCGAATGCCTATGAAGCTGCTGCGTTTTGGGAAAGGCCCGGTGCCTGTGAAGAAGGTGAATGCTTGTGAACCTGCTACGTTTTGGGAAAGGCCCGGTGCCTGTGAAGAAGGCGAATTCCTGTGAAGCTGTCGCATTTTGGGAAAGGCCCAGTGCCTGTGAAGAAGGCAAATTCCTGTGAAGCTCGCCGCCCGTGACACTCTCACGTAATAATGAGTGGGGCTGTACACGCCCTGGAGTCTCCGGAGTGCCGCCCTCGGGCCTCGGGGGCTCCCGCCCACGCCCAATGGCAGCACTTAGCTCCGCACTGGTGAGAAGACGTCGAAGACTAGAATAGGTGCAGGACGCGGCTTTCCCATTTGCTTTCTGTAGTTGGCTTGTTTATTCCCGTTTGAAGTTTTATTGGAGTTGCTGACGTTCCTGGCTTGTGACTGTCGGCGTTCTGGGAACGGGAGTCCCCAGACTTGCCTGCCTGCGGCCTGCGGTGTGGCTCAAAGGGGGACCCAGCACGGCCCATCTTCATCAACACAGACCCAAGACCCTCGCGACGGGCCAAGCCTCGCGGGGCAGACGACACAGAGCTTCCTCAGGCACGGCCTCATCAGGCTGGCTCGCGAGGAGGCGGAGAGATCAAAGCGGGGTACCTCACGAGGTACCCGTGATGCAAGCCATGACGACCAAGGGCGCCAGGCGTGCGCTAGCCCGCGCAGTGTCCTCCTTTCCTCTTTGGTGCAAAGGGAGCAAGCGCAGGCGAGAGCATCAAGCAAAGGCACCCGTTTCGGTGCAACGAGACCAAGACCAGCCCAACGGCAGGGAGGAAGTCATTGTGGAGCCCAAGCCAGCGTCACCACCCGAGCCTTTGGCAGGCAAGGACCAACTTTAGTCAGGATAAGTGTACCAGATGTTCCCCTTCAAAATGGCCAATTGTTGGCGCCCTTCCCACTCAATATTTGGGAAGAGGCCCAGGGATTTTGCCTATAAATAGGACTAGCCACCCCCAGGGTAGAGAGGATTGGCCAATCTAGAAACAAGCTGGGATCAAATCGAGTAGCATTACACAGAGAGAGAGAAGGGTGACTGAACTCCTCCTAGCAGTTCATCCCCCAGCCAAGAACAGACCCTCGCGAGGTTGTTCTTCCTTGTATTGCTCATCATCATCAGCCCAAGAGGCAATCCACCACACCACAAACTAGAGTAGGGTATTACAACACAATGGTGGCCCGAACTAGTATAAACCCTGTGTCTCTTGTGCTATTCTTTCCATAGCCTAGATCTTAGCGTGGTGGTGGGGTGCAGGTAGGTAGAAGGCGAAATCTCCACGCGCACCCCAGTGTTCGAACCTCAAGGGTCTGCCGGAACCCGAAATCCGACATTTGGCGAGCCAGGTAGGGGTGCGCCGGGATTCGTCTTCCACCGCCCCATTCTCCTCCGACCATCGCGTCCATGTCTGACGCTTGTCGGGCCCGCACCGAGCGCCGAACCACTCTCGCTTCCCGCGTGGCCCAGATGGCTCCTGTCGGCGGGCGTCCTCGCCATTCCCCGTCAGCTGCCGTCAACGCCGCCACCGGCCCGGCGGGAAACGAGCAGCAAGCGTCGTCTCAGCATCCGTCCGTGCGGCAAGACGGCCGCACCGCTACTCCCTCGCTCACCCCAGCTGGTTCTTCGCCCCGCGCGCTCCGCGCACCCATGGAGGCTCGAGCTGCGCTCATCGCGGCAAACGAGCTCCTGCGCTACCATCCCATCAACAACGTCTACGAAGAATGGCTCGACCGCATCGCCAAGCTTGTCCGCGCCGCGGGGGGCTCTCCTGCGCCGTCCGTTCCGCTGCACCGCACCCCGCCCTGCGCGGGCGACGAAGCTCTGGGGGCGCCCCAGCCGCCTCCTCCTCAAGAAGGCGCCCAGGCTCCAAGGCGCGTGGCCCCTGGGCGGAACCTGCTCCGTCAGGTGCCAGCACGGCAAGAGCAGAGCTGCCAAGAAGTCCCTCACCCGCAAGAAGCTGCCCGGGCGCTCCCTGCTCCAGCACGTCGCAGCCATGCTCCTGCTCCCGCATGTCGAGACCACGCGCTGCTCCCAGCTGCAGCGCATGGGGACCTGCAATACCAAGCTCTCCGTCACCCAAGGACTCCTGTGGCCACAACAGGCTGTCGTGCCTTCACCCCGAGCTACGCAGCGTCGCGTGGCCCGGCAAGTTCAAGCCAGACCTGCCTCCTCGTTACGACGGCACGGCTGACCCTGCGGATTTCCTCCAGCTCTATGAGCTGGGCATCGAAGCTGCCAACGGAGACAAGAAGGTAATGGCGAACTGTTTTCCCATGGCACTCAAGGACGGGGCCCGCACCTGGCTCTTGAACTTAGCTCCAGGCACGATCTCCTCCTGGGACGAGATGCGCACCCGCTTCATCGCCAGCTTCCAAAGTACTCGCGACCGGCCACCCGTCGTGAGCGACATGCGCTGCATCAAGCAACAAACCGGAGAGACCCTGCAGAAGTACATCCAGCGCTTCAACAACGCACGCCTCAAGAAGGTCATCTCAGCCTTCTCCGACGGCGTGCGCGACGTCAAGATGAAGGAGGAGCTGGCGATGCATGAAGACCTGTGCACTTCCTTGGAGCTGTTCAACTTGGCGACCAAGTGCGCCAGGGCTGAGGAAGGGCGTCTCTCCCTCCTCGAGCTGCCTGCCGCAGACCCAGAAGAGAAGAAGCCCAAGGCCAAGGATGTGAAGCGCAAGGGGGCTGTCGTGCTCGCGGCAGAACCAGACACCAAGCGGGGCAGAGATCAGCCCAATCTTCCAAGGGCAGTCGGTACTGTGTGTACCACGACCTCCACACCCACAACACCAACGAATGTCAAGAGCTCCGAGCCATGCAAGAAGGAAGGATCGGCCGTCGTCCCGACCGTGGTGACCGGGGCTACGGTCGAGGAGGAGGAAGGAACACAGGACGCTGGGAAGACCGCTGCCCACGCCAAGGGTGGCGCGATCGACCTCGCGAGGATCGCTGGCAAGACCTGCCTCGCGAGGGAAACTGGAGGGATCAGCCTCGCGAGGATCGCCTGCAAGGCAACGCGGGCCTCCCTCCGCTGCCGCTGCAGCCAAGGAGAAACGAGGACCGCCATCAGGACGAGGGGGCTGGGGGCTTCCAGGAGCCGCGCGCGATCGCCTGCATCCTGGGCGGGGCTCAAGCCCCAGCCTCTGAATGCATCTTCAAGCAGTTCGCCCGCGAAGTGAATGCAGTCCTTCCCAAGCACGAAGCCACGCGCCCTCTCAGGTGGTTGGTGTGCGCCATCATGTTCAGCTCAGCGGATCAGCTCAAGTGTGCGGCCACGGCCGGAGTCCTCCCAGTGCTTTGTTCCCCAATCATCAGCAATGTGCTGGTCACCAGGACCCTCATCAATGGCGGGGCAGGGCTCAACGTCCTGTCCGTGGAAACATTCAACAATCTCCAAGTGCCCTACAGCCAGCTTCAGCCAACCAAGCCTTTCTCCGGAGTCACCGACAGCTCCACGGTCCCGATTGGGCAGGTCCGCCTCCCTGTCACCTTCGGGGCACGCAACAACTACCGCACCGAGATCATTGACTTCGACGTCGCTCACATTCTCCTGCCGTACAACGCCATCCTTGGGTACCCAGCACTGGCCAAGTTCATGGCCGTAACTCACTACGGCTACAACGTCCTCAAGATGTCAGGAAGTGGCGGAGTCATCATGGTGCCCTGTGAAGAGAAGGACGCGGTGTGTTCCCTGGAACAAGCCTTTCAGGCCGCATCACTGGAAGACCCAGATCGCGGAAGCAGGAGGCTTCCCGAGGCCACCCCCAAGAAGAAGAAGACATCGTCCGGCCCGGCTCCTCAGGAGGCAGGCCCCTCAGGGCCCGCGCCTGCCCAGGGGGAACCTCCTTCCATCGCATAGGAAAGCGCGCCCGCCGCCCTCCTCAGGCAGGGCTCGGGGGCTCTCCCCTGGAGGGCCACCGACCTGGCTAGGGTCACGAGGGAGGCGCTTGGGCACCACATGGAGGCGTGTTTCGAAGCATGTTTCCCTCAAGAAGGAGTAAGGCAAGGAGGGCCAGACCATCTGGAGTTCGTCAGCAAGGCCATTCAGGAGCTACAGGAGTCAAGAGTCATGAGAGGCGGCCGCCGCCTACTAGTTGTGGCTCCCCATCCAGGCAAGGATGGTGGGCTGCGTGTCTGCATCGACATACCAGGGCTCAATCGAGTCGCCTCTCTGGAGCGCCTCTGGCCCTCGCGAGTGGGGCGCTGCGAAGGTCCACCCCACAACTACAATCGCATGCCTTACAGCTTGCCGAGCGCGGCTGCCACGTACCAGCGCCTCATGAGGGGCATCATGGAGGCTCAAGAGGCCAGGCGTTCCGCAGCCCCGGAGATGGAGATGGTCTGCGAGGAGCCATGATAGAGGCGAGGGTGTCCCGATCTTTCGATGAGATGATAACTATCGATTTGGTGGAGACGACTTTGACGATCCGACTACAAACGTGCACGACGTTGCGCCTTAGCAATCGCTAAACCAATCTCCTGAGGTTACTGACGATGCCGGAAGCACGGTCAGCCTGACCACGAAGGTCTATTCCTGCAAGCAATCGAAGAACAAGCAAGAATATGATAAAGCAATCTGAATATTGCAAATATATATGAGGTATTGATAATGGTGGGGATCCGTAAGCGGTCTTGGTCTGGTCGTTGGACACAAACGAAGTACACGAAGTTGCGTTGGCTAACTTTTAACTAAACAAATCCCAAGGAAAAGCTACTAGATGGATCTACTTATATAGGAGCAAGGGGTGGCGGCCAAGGAGGTGGGAGGACGTCCCAAGGCAGCCTAAAACTAAATCTAGGTCGTACAAGGCCAATGGGCCCAAGTGGAGGTGATGTAACACCTTTGGACTTGTAGTTTGACTCGGATTCTGCTGCAGCATCAGATTGTTTCGTACACAACTCAACGCTCCGGACGAATTTGAAGGTGATTCCAATTGGGTTGGAAAGTGCACGAAATCTAGTTTCCAACAAAAAAAGAATCACCCAATTCGGAGGCCGTATGAAAAACTTGTGTGCGTTTTGAGTCAGGTGTGTCTGTGCAGTCCGAATCTGAATCCAGAACGTGAGAGACTTGGACTCTATCTTCTCTTGGGCCAAAAGTGACGTGAGAGAACTTTTTGGACAGCAAATAAACATCTCTTTCTTCCTTATCTTCATATGTGGATTGTACAAATGTCCCATACACCTGCAATTAGACAAAACACAAAAGTGTGTGAAGTATTTTTGTTCTGGATAACATAAATAGATTATTGAATAGTTTGCACTAGAAATCACCTGAAAAATATGCATATATGCAATATTTTTGGTCATATCCAAGGTAGTCATGTCCTCATCAAGCCACCAGCGCCTCCGGAGCCTCCCGAGGCCCCTGGGCCTGGGGGCTCGTGAGGATCGGCTTCCGCAGCCCACCGAGTCTGCTACACCAATGATGCTTCATCCTCAACATCATCAGGTGACATCTTTCAAAGTTTCATTTCCAGCTGGGAGCGCCCCCCCAGGGCTGCATTATTCCCAGGCCGCGTGGGTCTGTCCCTGCGGCATGTATCCCTTTTATTTCATGTTGTTAGCTTACTTTGTTGGGGGCGCCCCTCGGGCTGCATCATCCCCAAGTCGCTCGGGCCTGACCCAGTGATGTCCGCCTTCCCAGCATCTATTTGAATGAATCCACTCCTTCGCGGCTAATGTGTTTGACCTAGTTGCCCGCTCAACTGACGCCAACTGACGGAGCTGCTCCCAAGACGGCACGGCGCTTGCGCATGGGTCCGTCCCTGCAACACCGACAAACCTGAATGGCTGAGCTCTGGCCGCGGCAGCCCCGCATGGCGCCACCTCGTCAAGCCTTCAGTGCCTCATCGCCCCTAGGAAGCAACCAACGGCTGACTGTCAATTGTCATGGCAACCCCTCGTTCTTTCTATGATGGGTCTACAGGATCTCCTAAAGGAGCTGCGTCAAGCGAGGCCCTTGCGGGGTCTCCTTCACTCTCATCCGCGCGAACCGCTTGCACGTTAAAGGGGGGGTGCCTGAGCATCGCGACTCAGGGCTCCTACTGGATCTCCAGTCCTCACCCTCTGGCCTTGTCCACGGCATCGCGACCTGGCATACCAGCGACGGCTGAGACTCGCTCGAGGGCCGGGACCCGAGGACGTAGAGCAGAAAGGGGAGCAAAGGCAAGAGGGGAGGGACACGCGAGGACCTCGCCGAGCAACCTCACGCCTGCCGATGCACGGACCCGGCAACACACCAGGGAGCGGTCCCTGATTCTCGAGATAATTCACCACCCGGAAGCACCAGCTACCGTGGCACCATCCCCGCACCTAATGCAATCCCGTGTTAGCAACGCCGCTCTCCTTTCTCACTGAACGACGGCTTCTTGAGCGCCAAAGGGGACCTCCTGAGCATCGCGACTCAGGGGCTCTTAACGGACCCCGGGTCGCTCACCTTCTGGCCTTGACCACGTCATCGCGACCTGGCATACCAGTGACGGCTGAAGCCGCCTTGGGACTGGGACCTGTCGGCGCAGAGCACCAAGCCCTTGTGAGGTTCGAAAGGAAGAACTGAGCTAGGACAGAATGAGCAACTCGCACAATTCTACAACAAGGGTTATATTAACAAACAGGATCACAGGCACCTTACAAGCCCCCACGAGACGCGTCTTTGATTCCTCGTAGGGAACAGATCCTAAAAGGACGCTAACTACACGCGCCCCTACAAAAGACGCCATCATCAACAGTCGGCCGCCAAGCACCGGCGCCAACCCCATCCAGATCAGAGTCGGCGACGGCCTGACGAGCCCGCCCTACTCCAGGAGCGGCACCGGCTCGGGGGCTCGTAGCTGTCGTCGCTCGTCTCCGGGGTCGTGAAGAGCTCGCCGGAGTCGCTGGATCCTCCGCCGCCTCCGTCGCCTGAGGAACCGCCAAGGGAGCAGTCGGCGGGCCTAGTCCTCGCCGTAGCAGGGTCCCGACCACCTCTCCCGGGGCAGCACTCCAGCCAGCGCCCGTTCGCATCGAGGACCTTGAAGAACATCACCGAAGCACCGTCGTACTCCAAGTGGATCGCGAAGGCGCCTCTTGTCCTGCAAACCCGTGCTATTTCGCCCCAGCCTCGAGTCATGAAGACCTCGCCCGGGGCAATGACCTCGACCTCTGCCTCGGTCGCGAGGGTGCTGCAGCCGGCGTGCTGGAGCCAAAGCTCCAGGAGTTCTCCCTGCGGGATGATGGAGGCGAAGAAGGGAGGAAGGCGAATCCAAGACTGAGGAGGCATGGCGGCGTGGAGCACGAACTCTCGGGAGGAGCCCTCGGTGTGGACCCCAGGGGGGACGACCCACACCTTCGTGACCCGTCCGCGCTGACGGCGGCGCCGCCCATGGCGATCAGCATCGACTCCTTCAGAGCCCTCGATGTGGCCGTGCAAGGGAAGCGGGAACCCCGGCGGTGGCCGCTCGCACCAGGGCCTCGACACCACCTAAAGGGCCCCCTCATCCCGGTGGCAGAGGGCGAGCCGTTTCTTCGGCGGGAGCGGGTCTGGTTCCTCCCGGGGAGCCTTTGCCTTCTCTGCCGCCGAGAACCGGCGGATCGGAGCCATCGCAGCAAGACAGAGCAAGGACCGGAAAGAAGGAGAAGCAAGAAGAGATGGACTGGAAGGGCGCGTGCCGTTCCGTACTTATGGCCTGCGAAGGCCAACCGTCGACCTCCACGATCGCAGGTAATCATGACCCGCTTTGCATGCAGGGACTTGTCCGATCCGTGCAGTTGCCGAGGCACCGTGGAGAAGTGGAGGCGCTCACGTCCAATCAACCGCCATGCGGCGCCCAAGGCCGCAGGCTGTTAGGGCCCGCGGCGCTTCACTCTTGCCCTTTCGCCTCCCTGCACGGCCAAGTCCGGGCGCGCCTTGGGCCCGGGGGCTACTGTCGGCGTTCTGGGAACGGGGGTCCCCAGACTTGCCTGCCTGTGGCCTGCGGCGTGGCTCAAAAGGGGGTCCAGCACGGCCCATCTTCATCAACACAGACCCAAGACCCTCGCGAGGGGCCAAGCCTCGCGTGGCGGACGACACGGAGCTTCCTCAGGCATGGCCTCATCAGGCTGGCTCGCGAGGAGGCGGAGAGATCAAGGCGGGGTACCTCACGAGGTGCCCATGACGCAAGCCATGACGACCAAGGGCGCCAGGCGGGCGCCAGCCCGCGCAGTGTCCTCCTTTCCTCTTTGGTGCAAAGGGAGCAAGCGCTGGCGAGAGCATCAAGCAAAGGCACCTGTTTCGGTGCAACGAGACCAAGACCAGCCCAACGGCAGGGAGGAAGTCATTGTGGAGCCCAAGCCAGCGTCACCACCCGAGCCTTTGGCAGGCGAGGACCAACTTTAGTCAGGATAGCTGTACCAGATGTTCCCCTTCAAAATGGCCAATTGTTGGCGCCCTTCCCGCTCAATATTTGGGAAGAGGCCCAGGCCCAGGGCCTTTGCCTATAAATAGGACTAGCCACCCCCAGGGTAGAGAGGATCGGCCAATCCAGAAACAAGCTGGGATTGGATCGAGTAGCATCACGCAGAGAGAGAGAGAAGGGTGACTGAACTCCTCCTAACAGTTCATCCCCCAGCCAAGAACAGACCCTCGCGAGGCTATTCTTCCTTGTATTGCTCATCATCATCAGCCCAAGAGGCAATCCACCACACCACAAACTAGAGTGGGGTATTACACCACAATGGTGGCCCGAACTAGTATAAACCCTGTGTCTCTTGTGCTGTTCTTTCCATAGCCTAGATCTTAGCGTGGTGGTGGGGTGCAGGTAGGTAGAAGGCGAAATCTCCGCGCGCACCCCAGTGTTCGAACCTCAAGGGTCTGCCAGAACCTGAAATCCGACAGTGACTCTTTATCTTTTTCACTCGCTCGCCTCGTTTTCTCTCGCACAAGTCTCGCGAGGGAGGTTCGCGGGCGCCCTCGCGAGTGTTTTCTGCCCCGATCATTGGAGCTTTCCTATCCGAGTCCTCTGCGGGAGCACCCCTCCCAGTCCATGCCTCATGGGCATCGTGACACGAGCGCAGGACCTGGGCCGATCGCCCCCACAACCAAGACCGAAAGTTACCACTCCTACTGATTCTTGCAGGGCATAAAGCGCACGGCGAGGCCACGGCCTCGGGAAGCAAGGACCGCGTCAAGCCCCATCGAGCTAAAATAATTCCTGCACGTGGGTGCACGGCGTGGAAACACATCGTAGAAATAGCGGAAGCAGCACGATGGTTAAAAGCAGCAGTTCTAACACACCCCCTCAGGGCCCTATACTACCTACTCTTTCTGCGCAGGAAATGAACGAAAACAAAATGGGCGCGATTCGTCCTGCACCAACCCACAGCGAAGCTTCAAGCTGCTCCTGGGGCTCAGGTGGATCCCTTCTCTCGCTTCGCCGGGGCGCGATGGCGGGCTGACCCGCTACCTTCACCTAGGTGGGCGCGACGGCGCGGGGGCTGGTTGCGGCCACCGGTGGAGGAGCTGCTGCCTGAGAGGGAGTCGCTGAAGCCCAGCGAACCCTGAGCACCGCCGCGTGTACGCCTGTCGCCGTCTTCATCCTGGTCAGTACCGGGGCTGGGCAGGCGGCCACGGTCCTCGTCTTCGGGGCAGCACACAGCACGGCGACCGTCTTCCCCGAACACCCTCACGTAGAGGGTGGCGTCGCCATTGAACTTGAAGTGCAGGGTGCACAACCGACCCAGGCCGCGCGCGCGGGCAAACGTTTGCCAGCCGCGGGTCAGGGCCCCATTCCTAGAAACGGAGACCTCCAGCGAAGCCCAGGAGGCCCTGCTGCAGCAGCCGTCTGCATAGTGCCAGAAGCCGCACCGGGCGCTGGCCGACAGTTCATCTACGAAGAAACGGGGGAGCTGGAGCTGGGTGCCGGTTGGGTCCGCCGACCACACGATGAACTCCGGCAGCACCTCCACAGAGCGAAAGCGTGGCCTAGGGGGGCGCGCAGCCACGGCGTGCCCCCCATCGGCAACCGGGCGCTCACCACTGTGCAGGGAACCGCCTCCATGGCCGCGGGAGGCCACTACGGGGACCGTGGAATACTTGCGAGGGCGGCCCCGACCGCGCTTGGTCGGTAATAGAGGCAAAGGTGTCCCGTCTTTCGATGAGATGATGGATATCGCTTTGGTGGCAGTCGACTTTGACGATCTGACTACGAACGTGCGAGGACGTCGCGCCTTAGCAATCGCTAAACCAACTCCGAGAGGTTATTGACCACGCCGGAGCACGATCAACCTGACCACGAGGGTCTGTTTCCTGCGAGCAAACGAAGAACAAGCAAGAAACTGAGATTGCAATCTGGATATTGCGAATATAAGATGAAAGCTTTATTGATCAAGGTGGGGTTCTGTGACGCCTTTGTCTGGTCGTTGAACACAAACGAAGTACGCGAAGTTGCAGCTATGGCGAACTTTTAATCTAAACAAAACCCAAAGTCTAAACGATGCCCTAAGGGCTGCATATATGGAGGAAGAGGGGGGAATTTCGTGGCCCTTGGTGGAGGGGTCCGAAATCAACCCTATCTCTTGTTTCCCCACACATACGGACTCTAAAAATAGCCTATACTTATGTATTTCGAAATTACATGGGCCTGGCCCAATAATAAGGTGACGCAGCACCTAAAATAGCCTCGGGATGAAATTTATGACGTGGCATCTTGTATATTTCGTCCAAGGCTTCATGCACCCATTATGGTGGCTTCAAAGTCCTGAAATCATCACTTGTAACTCCATTCTTGTTCCCCTTGCGCATGGCATCATCTCCATGCTTGTTCTTGCTCCAATGTTCATCCTTCTCCAAACTAGGCCCTTCATTTGTAAGCAAAACAAATGTATCCAATTTAGGCAGCATCATATTCTCATGAACATTAGAATCATTACCAAGAAACGAAAGTACCTGGTAATTTAGTTGGCGTGCGCGAGCTCTAGTAATTGGTCCAGTATTTATAGCAGCAGGGGCTGTGGGTGTAACAATTGTATTGATGTCCTCATCAGTCGGGGGGAGTCAGGCCCTGCCTGGCGGGCCTTTGCTTTCTCCGCGGCCGAGAATCTCTTTGGAGCCATGGGAACGACGAGTAGCCAGGAAGAAGGCAAGGAGCAGCAGGAAGGGAGGGGCTGAAGGGGCTCGCGCGGCCCCGTACTTATAGCCGGAGGAGGCCAACCGCCGAGCACCACGATCTCAGGTAATCATGATCGGTTTCTCTGCATGCAGGGACTTATCAAGTCGTGCGGTTGCCGAGGCGTCGTGGGGAAGCGTAGTCGGCCACGTCCAATCAATCGCCATGCGGCGCCCAAGGCCGCAGGCTATTAGGGCCTGCGGCGCTTCGCGCTTGCCCCTTCGCTTTCCTACTAGGCCAAGCCCGGGTGCGCCTTGGGCCCGAGTCCTACTGTCGGCATTGTGGGAACGGGGGTCCCTAAACTTGCCTGCCTGCGTCCTGCGGCGTGGCTCAAGTGGGGGCCCAGCGTGACCCATCTTCATCAGCTCAAGCTCAAGACCCTCGTGGGGCGGACAACAGAGAGCTTCCTTAGAGGCAGCCTCATTAGGCGGGCTCGCGAGGAGGCGGAGTGATCAAGGCGGGGGTACCTCGCGAGGAGCCCGTGACGGAAGCCATGACGATCGAGACCAGGCAGGCGCCAGGCGGGCGCCGGCCTGCGCAGTGTCCTTGTTTCCTCTTTGGTGCAAAGGGGGCAAGCTCAGGCCAAGGCATCGGGCAAAGGTTACCATTTCGGTGCAACGAGACCAAGACCAACAAAGCGGCAGGACGGAGGTCACTATGGAGCCCAAGACGGCGTCATCACCAGTTCTTTTGGCAGCCGAAGTCCACCTTTGGTCAGGATAACTTGTACTAGATGTTCCCCTTCAAAATTGCCAATTGTTGGCGCCCTTCTCGCTCATTATTTGGGGAGAGGCCCAGGGCCTCTATAAATAGAGCTAGCCACCAGAGAGTAGAGGGACGGCTAGAGATCTGGTAGAACCCCAGCAGAGAGAGAGAGAGGCGACTTGATGAGGACATCAATACCATCGTTACACCCACAGCCCCTACTGCTACATATACGGGACCAATTACTAGAGCTCGCGCACGCCAATTAAATTATCAGGTACTTTCGTTTCTTGGTAATGATTCTAATGTTCATGAGAATATGATGCTGTCTAAATTGGATACATTTGTTTTGCTTACAAATGAAGGGCCTAGCTTGGAGAAGGATGAACATTGGAGCAAGAACAAGCATGGAGATGATGCCATGCGCAAGGGGAACAAGAACGGAGTTACAAGTGATGATTTCAGGACTTTGAAGCCACCATAATGGGTGCATGAAGCCATGGACGAAATATACAAGATGCCACTTCATAAATTTCGTCCCGAGGCTATTATAGGTGCTGCGTCACCTTTTTATTGGGCCAGGCCCATGTAATTTCGAAATACATAAGTATAGGCTATTTTTAGAGTCCGTATGTGTGGGGAAACAAGAGATAGGGTTGATTTCGGACCCCTCCACCAAGGGCCATGAAATTCCCCCTCTCTTCCTCCATATATACAGCCCTTAGGGCACCGTTTAGACTTTGGGGTTTTGTTTAGATTAAAAGTTCGCCATAGCTGCAACTTCGCGTACTTCGTTTGTGTTCAACGACCAGACAAAGGCGTCACAGAACCCCACCTTGATCAATAAAGCTTTCGTCTTATATTCGCAATATCCAGATTGCAATCTTAGTTTCTTGCTTGTTCTTCGTTTGCCCGCAGGAAACAGACCCTCGTGGTCAGGTTGATCGTGCTCCGGCGTGGTCAATAACCTCTCGGAGTTGGTTTAGCGATTGCTAAGGCGCGACGTCCTCGCACGTTCGTAGTCGGATCGTCAAAGTCGACTTCCACCAAAGCGATATCCATCATCTCATCGAAAGACGGGACACCTTTGCCTCTATCAAGTGGTATCAGATTTCCAGGTTGCTCGGTGAGATTTTACAGTTTTTCGTAGTTTAGATCGAGTCTGTTCTTCATACCTGTAGTCCACGAAAAAGCCAAAAAAAAATTAGGGTTAGTTCATCCCATCCGAACCAATCTGAGCCTTGCATAATCTTTTCTGTATTTGCTTTGTTGAATTTGCGGTTGCATCGTCGTGTCCAGTTGCTGGTCTTAGCGTCTAGTCTTTTAGAGTTTCGAGTTCTGTTCACAGGTTGTCACGTCGTCGCTGCCATATATCACCACCGCATCATCATCGTCGCTGTTGCCATATACCACCACCACATATTCAACGCCTGATAGAGGCGAGGGTGTCCCGATCTTTCGATGAGATGATAACTATCGATTTGGTGGAGACGACTTTGACGATCCGACTACAAACGAGCACGACGTTGCGCCTTAGCAATCGCTAAACCAATCTCCTGAGGTTACTGACGATGCCGGAAGCACGGTCAGCCTGACCACGAAGGTCTATTCCTGCAAGCAATCGAAGAACGAGCAAGAATATGATAAAGCAATCTGAATATTGCAAATATATATGAGGTATTGATAACGGTGGGGATCCGTAAGCGGTCTTGGTCTGGTCGTTGGACACAAACGAAGTACACGAAGTTGCAATGGCTAACTTTTAACTAAACAAATACCAAGGAAAAAGCTACTAGATGGATCTACTTATATAGGAGTAAGGGGTGGCGGCCAAGGAGGTGGGAGGACGTCCCAAGGCAGCCTAAAACTAAATCTAGGTCGTACAAGGCCAATGGGCCCAAGTGGAGGTGATGTAACACCTTTGGACTTGTAGTTTGACTCGGATTCTGCTGCAGCATCAGATTGTTTCGTCCACAACTCAACGCTCCGGACGAATTTGAAGGTGATTCCAATTGGGTTGGAAAGTGCACGAAATCTAGTTTCCAACAAAAAAAGAATCACCCAATTCGGAGTCCGTATGAAAAACTTGTGTGCGTTTTGAGTCAGGTATGTCTGTGCAGTCCGAATCTGAATCCAGAACGTGAGAGACTTGGACTCTATCTTCTCTTGGGCCAAAAGTGACGCGAGAGAACTTTTTGGACAGCAAATAAACATCTCTTTCTTCCTTATCTTCATATGTGGATTGTACAAATGTCCCATACACCTGCAATTAGACAAAACACAAAAGTGTGTGAAGTATTTTTGTTCTGGATAACATAAATAGATTATTGAATAGTTTGCACTAGAAATCACCTGACAAATATGCATATATGCAATATTTTTGGTCATATCCAAGGTAGTCATGTCCTCATCAACGTAGTGCAATAAAAACAGCACGTAAATGTTCCAAATGTTCCTCCAAAGATCTGCTATAAATCAATATGTCATCAAAGTAAACCACCACAAATCGTCCAATGAAAGCACGTAAAACTTCGTTCATTAATCTCATGAAAGTACTAGGTGCATTAGTTAACCCAAAAGGCATGACTAACCACTCATATAATCCAAACTTAGTTTTAAATGCTGTTTTCCATTCATCTCCCAATTTCATACGAATTTGATGGTAGCCACTACGCAAATCAACTTTGGAGAATATTGTAGAGCCACTCAATTCATCAAGCATATCATCTAGCCTAGGAATAGGATGACGATAACGAATAGTAATATTATTAATGCCTCTACAATCAACACACATACGTGATGTACCATCCTTTTTCGGCACTAGAATAATAGGAACAGCACAGGGACTAAGGGATTCGCGTATATAACCTTTGTCGAGAAGCTCTTGTACTTGACGCATAATCTCCTTCGTCTCCTCTGGATTGGTACGGTATGGTGCACGGTTTGGCAGTGAAGCACCGGGAATTAAGTCGATCTGATGCTCAATCCCTCGAATAGGCGGTAATCCCGGTGGCACGTCTTGTGGAAAAACGTCAGCGAACTCCTGCAAAATGTTAGTGACAGCAGAACCCAACGCGTACGCATAGCAGTTTTCAAAGCAGCCCAAGTAGTTGGAATAGGATATAATCTACAATGTTCAGACCACCATACACATGCAAAACTAGTGAAAGCACAAACGGCAGCAGCAACTCGTCTCTCCTCAGGATATTGTAAACATGTAAATCGTTGTTCAGTTTCTAACTCCCAAGTAAGATATATATCAGGAACATATCTACCCTCAAATGGTGGAATATTCAATTTCAGTTTAGGAATATGGACATCATCTCGTACCTGAGGTGGTGGTGCAGGCCTACCATTACGAATATATACCTGAGGTCGACCTGCTGGTGGTGGTACAGGTGGCTGCACGTAGTGTTGATTTTGATCAACCTCATCCTCATAGTCTCCCACATAATCATCCTCCTCCGCATCAGCAGCAGGAGCCACAGAAGTATCAACAGCAGCACCAACAGTTTGGCCAAACGCAAGAGGAACACGGCTTGCTCGGCGGAGGTCTGCTTCGCGACGTGGAGGTAGTCGTTGTTGTTGTTGTTGTTGGAGAGGTGCGTTAGCTGCAGCGGGTGGTGGTGGTGGAAGACGCGCGAGCAATTCATTAAACTTGCTATCGAGCTTTGTTTCAAACGTCTTCTCAAAGCCAGTGATCTTCTCCATGGCCTCTTCAAAATTGTTCAGCACATCTTGCACCTGTTCAGTCATCATTTGCTGAAACTTATCATGAAGCTCCTTGTTCGATAAATTCTCCCAGTCAATCTCGTCGGCTTGTGATCCTGGCATGGTTAGCAGCAATAGAAACACACAAGAATATGATCCTACAGACTACGAACAAGTGGTGGTGGTGGGTGTCACAAATCCGTCAAGCAAATCTCAAATTCTTACCAGTTCTTACCCAGCAGCAGGCGGTGATCGGCAACCGTTGTAGTCAAAAACTCTCAAAGCTTGGATAGAGCGATTACCAGGGAGAGTCAAACGCACGACGTAGATGTATGTGGAGCTGGGAAGGCTTATAATATGGTAGCAAAAAGGGTCAGCAATAATCAATTCAGAGATGCAAAGTTGAATAAACGCTCAACGACGATACTGTGCTGGTCCTAGGCTAGACTGTGCTAGAGACGCGAGCCTAGAACACTAACAAAATCACGGCGCGGCACGTAAACAAGGGAAAAGCACACTCTGAATTTTTTGTTTTCGCTCTTTTTTTTATGCGCTCTTTTTTTTTGCGCTGCTTTTTTTTTTGCGAAAAATTACTATAATGGCGAGTGTCTCAAAACTCTTCCTAGCTCAAACTGACAGGATGGGCACGAAATTTTTTCGACCAAATTTTTTTTTTCGACTGCCCGGACCCAAAAACTGGAAACGGGTCAAAAAAAACTTCCTATAATGGCACCTGTCTCAAAACACTCAGAAACACCTAAAAATAGGATAGCCAGAAATTTTTTCGAAAAATGTGTTTTCGAAAAAAAATTTGCGCTCTTTTTTTTTCCGAGACCTACTCCGGCAAGGAAACACGAATCGGAATCTAGATGGATCCCAAAAACAAACCTAATAAGCAAAGAACTCGGATTGGTGGTGGATATATGGTGGTGGTATATGGCAGCGGTGGTGGTAGCGGTGGTAGTATATGGATATGGATCGGTGGTGGTATATGGACACGGATTGGTGGTGGTATATGGATACGGATTCGGTGCGGTGGTGGTAGATGGCAGGGGCGATGATGATGGTGCGGCGGCGGCGTGACAACTTATGACCAGAACTCGAAACTCTAAAAGACTAGACTCTAAGACCAGCAACTAGACACGACGATGCAACCGCAAATTCAACAAAGCAAAACCCTAAAAAGATTATGCAAGGCTCAGATTGGTTCGGATATGATGAACTAACCCTAATTTTTTTTGTGGCTTTTTCGTGGACTATAGGTATGAAGACAGACTCGATCTAAACTACGAAAAACTGTAAAATCTCACCGAGCAACCTGGAAATCTGATACCACTTGATAGAGGCAAAGGTGTCCCGTCTTTCGATGAGATGATGGATATCGCTTTGGTGGCAGTCGACTTTGACGATCCGACTACGAACGTGCGAGGACGTCGCGCCTTAGCAATCGCTAAACCAACTCCGAGAGGTTATTGACCACGCCAGAGCACGATCAACCTGACCACGAGGGTCTGTTTCCTGCGAGCAAACGAAGAACAAGCAAGAAACTAAGATTGCAATCTGGATATTGCGAATATAAGATGAAAGCTTTATTGATCAAGGTGGGGTTCTGTGACGCCTTTGTCTGGTCGTTGAACACAAACGAAGTACGCGAAGTTGCAGCTATGGCGAACTTTTAATCTAAACAAAACCCAAAAATAATGTTCCTATAACTACTAGGATGTGGTGGTAAAACGCTCACAGTAAAGCAAATATCAATGTCTTACAAGTTCTTACCATGCAGCAGGCGGTGATCGGCAACCAGCGGTGTCAAGTAACTCCGAATATTGAGTAAAGCGATTGCCAGGGGAGCGTACGTATACACGGTGTAGAAATATGTGGAGCTGGGTTGGCTATATATGGTAGCAAAAGATTAGCAATAATCAATTCAAAGATGCAATGTTGAATAAACGCTCAACGACGGTACTGTGCTGGTCCTAGGCTAGACCGGACTAGAGAAGCGAGCCTAGAACACTAATGAGGTCACGGCGTAGCACAACTAGCATCAATGAAGGATACTAAGTAGCTCTTGACAGCAAGATATAAGTGAAGATCACAACGGTAGTGAAGATAATGATGAAAACCAACTGCCAAGCAGGATATACAACAACTCTCTCTCCAACTTTCCTCTTGAAAAGTTTGAGACAGTTTTCTGATAAATTCTTTCAAAGAATGCTACTAACTCAAGCTTTCCAATGCAAAAAGAATCACTCAATTCCGAGTTGATATGAGGAGTCAAAGAATTCTAAAACTGGCCTAAAAAATTGGAACAAGCTGTGTTCACGAACTTCGGAGGGCAAAAAGACCTATTTAGAAGCCGATTTTGAGGTGTCAAATATTGAACTAGCTTCTGCAACTATTTAGATGCGGCTCGTCGCTATCTTCAATTTGAGTACTCACGGAGCCAAAACGGACTTCGTATGAGGAAGATACACCTGTTTTACTGAACAGTGCGCAAAACAGATTCTAATCCGAATTCAGGTACGAGATTGATTCTAGATAGATCCAATTTTTTTTCTTCTCTCTTTTTTTTCTCACGCTTTTTTTTCTTTTTCTTCTCCCTCTTTTTCGTTTTTTTTCTTTCCTTTTTTCTCTCTTTTTTTTTCTTTATATTCTTTTTCTCCCTCTTTCCAAGACAAACTAGATAAGATGCAGATTCGATCAGGCGAAGATGTGAGTGACCTCAACTATGATTATGACAATAAACAGTGCATAGCACGTGGTGGAAATTGGTGGATGGGATGGTGAACAGCAGATGGGATAATGATGCAGCGGCTGCGTGACTAATGTGAACAGAACTCGAAACTCTAAAGGAACTAGACACTAAGACCAGCAACTCGACACGGCAATGCAACCGATAATTCAATAATGCAAACAATGAAAAAAAAATTGCAAAGGCTCAGTCTGGCTAGGAGAAAGGATGAATAGATCTAACTTTTGTTTTGTGGCTTTTTCTTGGACAATAGGTAAGAAAATAAATCTAATCTAGGAAAAACTGGAAATTCTCACCGAGCAACCTGAAAACTGATACCACTTGATAGAGGCGAGGGTGTTCCGATCTTTCGATGAGATGATAACTATCGATTTGGTGGAGACGACTTTGACGATCCGACTACAAACGAGCACGACGTTGCGCCTTAGCAATCGCTAAACCAATCTCCTGAGGTTACTGACGATGCCGGAAGCACGGTCAGCCTGACCACGAAGGTCTATTCCTGCAAGCAATCGAAGAACGAGCAAGAATATGATAAAGCAATCTGAATATTGCAAATATATATGAGGTATTGATAACGGTGGGGATCCGTAAGCGGTCTTGGTTTGGTCGTTGGACACAAACGAAGTACACGAAGTTGCAATGGCTAACTTTTAACTAAAAAAATCCCAAGGAAAAAGCTACTAGATGGATCTACTTATATAGGAGTAAGGGGTGGCGGCCAAGGAGGTGGGAGGACGTCCCAAGGCAGCCTAAAACTAAATCTAGGTCGTACAAGGCCAATGGGCCCAAGTGGAGGTGATGTAACACCTTTGGACTTGTAGTTTGACTCGGATTCTGCTACAGCATCAGATTGTTTCGTCCACAACTCAACGCTCCGGACGAATTTGAAGGTGATTCCAATTGGGTTGGAAAGTGCACGAAATCTAGTTTCCAACAAAAAAAGAATCACCCAATTCGGAGTCCGTATGAAAAACTTGTGTGCATTTTGAGTCAGGTATGTCTGTGCAGTCCGAATCTGAATCCAGAACGTGAGAGACTTGGACTCTATCTTCTCTTGGGCCAAAAGTGACGTGAGAGAACTTTTTGGACAGCAAATAAACATCTCTTTCTTCCTTATCTTCATATGTGGATTGTACAAATGTCCCATACACCTGCAATTAGACAAAACACAAAAGTGTGTGAAGTATTTTTGTTCTGGATAACATAAATAGATTATTGAATAGTTTGCACTAGAAATCACCTGACAAATATGCATATATGCAATATTTTTGGTCATATCCAAGGTAGTCATGTCCTCATCACCGCCAATTCAAGTTCACCTGCAACATATATCCGCCACCTGTCCGTGTTCCACCAGATTCATCTCTGCCACCAGTCCGAGTTCCACCAGATTCATCTCCGCCACCAGTCCTAGTCCGAGTCCAGTAATTGTTGCATTGTTCTCGATTTGCAGATCACGCGACACTCCGAGTCGTGACAGAGAAGGACTCCCCAACTTCCGAGCCATCCGCAGAAGAAAAATAGTTCCAATTTCAAAAAAAAAAACTAAGTCTGGAAAATTCTGGCTAGGCAGTTTTTAGACCATTTGTAGACTTTTTTAAAAAAAATTTGTGGCGGAGGAAAAAAAAAGAGGAAAAAAAGTGCAAAAAAAAAGAGAAAAAAAATTCAGAGTGTGCTCCTACCTTGTTTATGTGCCGCGCCGTGATTTTGTTGGTGTTCTAGGCTCGCGTCTCTAGCACAGTCTAGCCTAGGACTAGCACAGTACCGTCGTTGAGCGTTTATTCAACTTTGCATCTCTGAATTGATTATTGCTGACCCTTTTTGCTACCATATTATAAGCCTTCCTGGCTCCACATACATCTATGTCGTGCGTTTGACTCTCCCTGGTAATCGCTCTATCCAAGCTTTGAGAGTTTTGACTACAACGGTTGCCGATCACAGCCTGTTGCTGGGTAAGAACTGGTAAGAATTTGAGTTTTGCTTGACAGATTTGTGACACCCACCACCACCACTTGTTCGTAGTCTGTAGGATCATATTCTTGTGTGTTTCTATTGCTGCTAACCATGCCAGGATCACAAGCCGACGAGATTGACTGGGAGAATTTATCAAACAAGGAGCTTCATGATAAGTTTCAGCAAATGATGACTGAACAGGTGCAAGATGTGCTGAACAATTTTGAAGAGGCCATGGAGAAGATCACTGGCCTTGAGAAGACGTTCGAAACAAAGCTCGATAACAAGTTAATGAATTGCTCGCGCGTCTTCCACCACCACCACCCGCTGCACCTAACGCACCTCTCCAACAACAACAACAACGACTACCTCCACGTCGCGAAACAGACCTCCGCCGAGCAAGCCGTGTTCCTCTTGCGTTTGGCCAAACTGTTGGTGTTGCTATTGATACTTCTATGGCTCCTGCTGCTGATGTGGAGGAGGATGATTATGTGGGAGATTATGAGGATGAGGTTGATAAAAATCAGCACTACGTGCAGCCACCTGTACCACCACCAGCAGGTCGACCTCAGGTATATATTCGTAATGGTAGGCCTGCACCACCACCTCAGGTACGAGATGATGTCCATATTCCTAAACTGAAATTGAATATTCCACCATTTGAGGGTAGATATGTTCCTGATATATATCTTACTTGGGAGTTAGAAACTGAACAACGTTTTACATGTTTACAATATCCCGAGGAGAGATGGGTTGCTGCCGCTGTTTGTGCTTTCACTAGTTTTGCATGTGTATGGTGGTCTGAACATTGTAGATTATATCCTATTCCAACTACTTGGGCTGCTTTGAAAACTGCTATGCGTACGCGTTGGGTTCCACCATATTATCAACGTGAATTGCTTCAAAAATTGCAGCGTTTAAGACAAGGGAAAAATTCTGTAGAAGAATATTATCAGGAATTACAAACTGGCATGATTAGATGTGGTATTGTTGAGGAGAATGAAGCTATGCTTGCACGTTTTCTGGGTGGATTAAATAGAGAGATTCAGACCATTCTAGACTATAAGGAGTATACTAATATCACTCGTTTATTCCATCTTGCTTGTAAAGCTGAACGTGAAGTGCAGGATCGACAAGCATTGGGGCGAACTAACTTTTCTGCAGGCCGACCTTCATGATGGACACCACGTGCATCTTCTACTTCAACTGCACCAGCACCTCCATCCGGTGCCACCACCAGCCGTGATACAAGAAAACAGGCACAACCACCATTATCTGCCAAGAGCGCACCTGCGGGGCCTGCACAGCGTTCTTCTTCTTCCATGGGATCAACAGGGCACAGAAGTGATATTATTTGTCGTCGTTGTAAGGGAGGAGGTCATTATGCGAGAGAATGCAAATCTCCGCGTGTGATGATTGCTACCGCGGATGGTGGATATGAGTCTGCTAGTGACTATGATGAGGAGACTTTGGCTCTTATTACACGTGAAGAACATGGTGGAGATGATTCTGATCATGAAACGCAATACATGGCTCATGAAGACGCTGACAGGTATGAATGTTTAGTTGCTCAACGTGTTTTGAGTGTGCAGATCACACAAGCTGAGCAAAATCAGAGGCACAATTTGTTCCATACCAAGGGAGTTGTGAAGGAACGTTCTGTGCGCGTCATAATAGACGGAGGGAGCTGCAACAACTTGGCTAGCATGGAGATGGTGGAGAAGCTTTCTCTCACCACAAGACCACATCCACATCCTTACTACATCCAATGGTTCAACAACAGCGGCAAGGTTAAGGTAACATGTACTGTTCGTGTGCATTTTAGTATCTCTACATATGCTGATTATGTTGATTGTGATGTGGTGCCTATGCAAGCATGTTCCTTATTACTTGGTAGACCATGGCAATTTGATAAAAATTCTGTACACCATGGTAGAAACAATCACTATACTCTTGTTCATAAGGATACAAATATTACTTTGCTTCCTATGACTCCTGATTCCATTTTGAAAGATGATATTAATAGAGCTAATAAAGCAAAACAGGAGACGAATAAGAGTGAAAATCAGATTGTGGCAAAAGAATTTGAGCAACAAATGAAGCCTAATAATAAACCATCTAGTGTTGCTTCTGAAATTAAATTGAAAAGTGCATGTTTATTTGCCACCAAATCTGATATTGATGAGCTAGATTTCAGCAAATCTGTTTGCTATGCTTGTGTGTGCAAAGAGGCATTATTTTCATTCGAGGACGTGCCCTCCTCTTTGCCTCCTGCTGTCACTAACATTTTGCAGGAGTTCGCCGACGTCTTTCCACAAGACGTGCCACCGGGATTACCGCCTATTCGAGGGATTCAGCATCAGATTGACTTAATTCCTGGTGCTTCACTGCCAAACCGTGCACCATACCGTACCAATCCAGAGGAGACGAAGGAGATTATGCATCAAGTACAAGAGCTTCTCGACAAAGGTTATATACGCGAATCCCTTAGTCCTTGTGCTGTTCCTATTATTCTAGTGCCGAAAAAGGATGGTACATCACGTATGTGTGTTGATTGTAGAGGCATTAATAATATTACTATTCGTTATCGTCATCCTATTCCTAGGCTAGATGATATGCTTGATGAATTGAGTGGCTCTACAATATTCTCCAAAGTTGATTTGCGTAGTGGATACCATCAAATTCGTATGAAATTGGGAGATGAATGGAAAACAACATTCAAAACTAAGTTTGGATTATATGAGTGGTTAGTCATGCCTTTTGGGTTAACTAATGCACCTAGTACTTTCATGAGATTAATGAACGAAGTTTTACGTGCTTTCATTGGACGATTTGTGGTAGTTTACTTTGATGACATATTGATTTATAGCAGATCTTTGGAAGAACATTTGGAACATTTACGTGCTGTTTTTATTGCTCTACGTGATGCACGTTTGTTTGGTAACCTTGGGAAGTGCACCTTTTGCACCGACCGAGTATCTTTTCTTGGCTATGTTGTTACTCCACAGGGAATTGAAGTTGATAAAGCCAAGATTGAAGCTATTGAGAGTTGGCCGCAACCCAAAACGGCCACACAAGTGAGGAGTTTTCTTGGCCTCGCTGGATTCTATAGGCATTTTGTGAGAGATTTCAGCACCATTGCTGCACCTCTCAATGAGCTTACAAAGAAAGATGTGCCTTTTCTTTGGGGTACCGCACAGGAAGAAGCCTTCTCGGTATTGAAAGATAAGTTGACACATGCTCCTTTACTCAAACTTCCTGATTTTAATAAGACTTTTGAGCTTGAATGTGATGCTAGTGGAATTGGATTAGGCGGTGTGTTATTACAAGATGGCAAACCTGTTGCATACTTTTCTGAAAAGTTGAGTGGTCCTAGTCTGAATTATTCTACTTATGATAAAGAATTATATGCTCTTGTTCGGACTTTAGAAACATGGCAACATTATTTATGGCCCAAAGAATTTGTTATACATTCTGATCATGAATCTTTGAAACATATTAAAAGTCAAGCTAAACTGAATCGTAGACATGCTAAATGGGTTGAATTCATTGAGACTTTTCCTTATGTCATTAAACACAAGAAGGGAAAAGAAAATGTTATTGCTGATGCATTGTCTCGCCGCTATACCATGCTTTCACAACTTGACTTCAAAATATTTGGTTTGGAGACCATCAAAGATCAATATGTGCATGATGCTGATTTTAAAGATGTAATGCAGAATTGTAAAGAAGGAAGAATGTGGAACAAGTTCGTCGTTAACGATGGATTTGTGTTTCGTGCTAACAAACTATGCATTCCAGCTAGCTCCGTTCGTCTTTTGTTGTTGCAGGAGGCGCATGGAGGAGGATTAATGGGACACTTTGGCGTGAAGAAGACGGAGGACGTACTTGCTACACATTTCTTTTGGCCAAAGATGAGACGGGATGTTGAGTGTTTTATTGCACGATGCACTACATGTCAAAAAGCTAAGTGACGACTCAATCCTCATGGTTTATATATGCCTTTGCCTGTACCTAGTGTTCCTTGGGAGGATATATCTATGGACTTTGTTTTAGGTTTACCTCGAACAAAGAAAGGGAGGGATAGCATATTTGTTGTCGTGGATAGATTCTCGAAAATGGCACACTTTATACCATGTCATAAAAGCGATGATGCTGTTAATGTTGCTGATTTGTTCTTTATGAAATTGTTCGCTTGCATGGTGTGCCAAATACTATTGTTTCAGATCGTGATACTAAATTTCTTAGCCACTTTTGGAGATGTTTATGGGCTAAGTTGGGGACTAAACTGCTTTTTAGTACTACTTGTCACCCCCAAACTGATGGACAAACTGAAGTAGTCAATAGAACGTTGTCTACTATGCTTAGGGATGTTTTGAAGAATAATAAGAAAATGTGGGAGGAATGCTTGCCTCATATTGAATTTGCTTATAATCGTTGATAGAGGCAAAGGTGTCCCGTCTTTCGATGAGATGGTGGATTTCGCTTTGGTGGAAGTCGACTTTGACGATCCGACTACGAACGTGCGAGGACGTCGCGCCTTAGCAATCGCTAAACCAACTCCGAGAGGTTATTGACCACGCCGGAGCACGATCAACCTGACCACGAGGGTCTGTTTCCTGCGAGCAAACGAAGAACAAGCAAGAAACTGAGATTGCAATCTGGATATTGCGAATATAAGATGAAAGCTTTATTGATCAAGGTGGGGTTCTGTGACGCCTTTGTCTGGTCGTTGAACACAAACGAAGTACGCGAAGTTGCAGCTATGGCGAACTTTTAATCTAAACAAAACCCAAAGTCTAAACGATGCCCTAAGGGCTGTATATATGGAGGAAGAGGGGGGAATTTCGTGGCCCTTGGTGGAGGAGTCCGAAATCAACCCTATCTCTTGTTTCCCCACATATACGGACTCTAAAAATAGCCTATACTTATGTATTTCGAAATTACATGGGCCTGGCCCAATAATAAGGTGACGCAGCACCTAAAATAGCCTCGGGACGAAATTTATGAAGTGGCATCTTGTATATTTCGTCCAAGGCTTCATGCACCCATTATGGTGGCTTCAAAGTCCTGAAATCATCACTTGTAACTCCGTTCTTGTTTCCCTTGCGCATGCCATCATCTCCATGCTTGTTCTTGCTCCAATGTTCATCCTTCTCCAAGCTAGGCCCTTCATTTGTAAGCAAAACAAATGTATCCAATTTAGGCAGCATCATATTCTCATGAACATTAGAATCATTACCAAGAAACGGAAGTACCTAGTAATTTAGTTGGCGTGCACGAGCTCTAGTAATTGGTCCACTTGATAGAGGCGAGGGTGTCCCGATCTTTCGCTGAGATGATAACTATCGATTTTGTGGAGACGACTTTGACGATCCGACTACAAACGTGCACGACGTTGCGCCTTAGGAATCGCTAAACCAACTCCGAGAGGTTATTGACCATGCTGGAGCACGATCAACCTGACCACGAAGGTCTATTCCTGCAAGCAATCGAAGAACGAGCAAGAATATGATAAAGCAATCTGAATATTGCGAATATATATGAAGTATTGATAATGGTGGGGATCCGGAAGCGGTCTTGGTCTGGTCGTTGGACACAAACGAAGTACACGAAGTTGCAATGGCTAACTTTTAACTAAACAAATCCCAAGGAAAAGCTACTAGATGGATCTACTTATATAGGAGCAAGGGGTGGCGGCCAAGGAGGTGGGAGGACGTCCCAAGGCAGCCTAAAACTAAATCTAGGTCGTACAAGGCCAATGGGCCCAAGTGGAGGTGATGTAACACCTTTGGACTTGTAGTTTGACTCGGATTCTGCTGCAGCATCAGATTGTTTCGTCCACAACTCAACGCTCCGGACGAATTTGAAGGTGATTCCACTTGGGTTGGAAAGTGCACGAAATCTAGTTTCCAACAAAAAAGAATCACCCAATTCGGAGTCCGTATGAAAAACTTGTGTGCGTTTTGAGTCAGGTATGTCTGTGCAGTCCGAATCTGAATCCAGAACGTGAGAGACTTGGACTCTATCTTCTCTTGGGCCAAAAGTGACGTGAGAGAACTTTTTGGACAACAAATAAACATCTCTTTCTTCCTTATCTTCATATGTGGATTGTACAAATGTCCCATACACCTGCAATTAGACAAAACACAAGGTGTACATGTTGTATATGTATATGTCATCCATTTTTACTTTCCTTGATTTTTGCATATATGACACATGAATAGATGAGTAACTTGCATAGTTCATAAAATCTAAAGCCAAAAAATTAGCACAAGAAGTAGAAGGCATGAAAATATTGCAACTCAGTTTGCACATATAAGTGAAGCTCTTATTTATTTCAAAAGATTGACAATGTTCATCATTAAACCATCCCAACATTGGTGAATAAACCTTACTTGCATCAAATTTACATGCTACAACATGCTTAAATAAGCAAACATGCAATAAGTCATTCAACACAGAATCATCACCAAGATTAGAGGTCATATCAAAATGATTATACATTGGTTCTTTTGCATCAATAGTTAATTTAATGGGTGCACTCAAAATTGTTGGTATTTCAGTTGTTTGATCACATGGCAAAGTCAAATTATCAACGTAGTCCTCTAAAATAGGTGGTGTGATCAAAGTAGTGGGTAGCTCATCAGATGGTGCATTCAAATTGACAAGGCATTCACTATTCTCATGTAGAGATGGAAGATCAGTACCTTTGTCATTACCTCTTATGATCAACTCAGATGATGTAGCCACTCTCGGGGGCGATGTGTCACATGGTGGAGGTGATGTAGTCCTGACAACAACGGATGTGGTTGTCATAGTATGCCTAGTAGTTGAAGGAACAATCATATCAACTCTTGGAATGTGCACCGTGCGCTTGTTCTCCTCGTGGCCAACACGTCGTTTTATTTCCTGTTCAGCTTTGCAAGCAAGATGAAACAAATGGTCCATAGGATAACACTCTTCATGAATTAGTATCTCTTGAATATCACGGTTTAATCCTCCCCAAAATCTATCCATAAAATCATCTTCACTTTCTTCTAAAGAGGAATGCAACAAGGTAGTTTGTAAATCATCATAATATTTTGTTACAGTTTCACTACCTTGTTTTAAGTGTTGCAACTTCTTAATCATGTCACGAGTATAATAAGCAGGAACGAAAGTATGTCGCATGGCAAGTTTCAAATCATCCCAAGTAGTAGGTATATAATCAGGGTGTAACCGACAATATTCACTCCACCAAACCAAAGCATAACCAGTGAAAGAACCAACCGCAACCTTAACCTTTTTATGTTCATTGAAATTATGGGAAGCAAATATATTTTTTTATGTCGAACTCCCATTCAATATATAAAGCAGGTTTAAAACGGCCATTAAATGGTGGTATAGATACATTAACCTGATCATGTGCATTTGGTTGTTTGTGCACCTCTCGTGACGGTTGTGGTATTTGCAAAGGTGGTGGCACGTCTCCCGCGATCGACAAAGCCCATGAATTGACTCTGGATCCTGTCATGATTAGTAGAACAAGAAACAAAACCCAAAAATAATGTTCCTATAACTACTAGGATGTGGTGGTAAAACGCCCACAGTAAAGCAAATATCAATGTCTTACAAGTTCTTACCATGCAGCAGGCGGTGATCGGCAACCAGCGGTGACAAGTAACTCCGAATATTGAGTAAAGCGATTGCCAGGGGAGCGTACGTATACACGGTGTAGAAATATGTGGAGCTGGGTTGGCTATATATGGTAGCAAAAGATTAGCAATAATCAATGCAAAGATGCAATGTTGAATAAACGCTCAACGACGGTACTGTGCTGGTCCTAGGCTAGACCGGACTAGAGACGCGAGCCTAGAACACTAATGAGGTCACGGCGTAGCACAACTAGCATCAATGAAGGATACTAAGTAGCTCTTGACAGCAAGATATAAGTGAAGATCACAACAGCAGTGAAGATAATGAGGTGAAACAACAGCCAAGCAGGATATATCAACAACTTTGTCTCCAACTTTCCTCTGAAAAAGTTTGTGCCGATTTTTTTTTCTTCTCTCTTTTTTTTCCTCACACTTTTTTTTCTTTCTCTCCTTTTTTTTTCTCTGACTTTTTTTTTCTTTTTTTTCTCTTGTTTTTTTTCTCTCTTTTTTTTCTCCCTCTTTCCAAAACAAACTAGATAAGATGCAGATTGGATCAAGTGAAGATGTGAACGATCTCAACTATTATTATGACAATGAATGGTGGGTAGCACGTGGTGGAAATTGATGGATGGGTGGTGGACAGCGGAAGAGATAATGATGCAGCGGTGGGGTGACTAATGTGAACAGAACTCGAAACTCTAAACGAACTAGACACTAAGACCAGCAACTGACACGACGATGCAACCGATAATTCAACTATGCAAGCAATGAATAGAAAATTGCAAAGGCTCAGACTGGCTTGGATAAAGGATGAACAGATCTAACATTTTTTTGTGTGGCTTTTTCTTGGACAATAGGTAAGAAAATAAATCTAATCTAGGAAAACTGGAAATTCTCACCGAGCAACCTGAAAACTGATACCACTTGATAGAGGCGGGGTGTCCCGATCTTTCGATGAGATGATAACTGTCGATTTGGTGGAGATGACTTTGACAATCCGACTACAAACGTGCACGACGTTGCGCCTTAGCAATCGCTAAACCAATCTCCTGAGGTTACTGACGATGCTGGAAGCACGGTCAGCCTGACCACGAAGGTCTATTCCTGCAAGCAATCGAAGAACGAGCAAGAATATGATAAAGCAATCTGAATATTGCAAATATATATGAAGTATTGATAATGGTGGGGATCCGTAAGCGGTCTTGGTCTGGTCGTTGGACACAAACGAAGTACACGAAGTTGCAATGGCTAACTTTTAACTAAACAAATCCCAAGGAAAAGCTACTAGATGGATCTACTTATATAGGAGCAAGGGGTGGAGGCCAAGGAGGTGGGAGGACGTCCCAAGGCAGCCTAAAACTAAATCTAGGTCGTACAAGGCCAATGGGCCCAAGTGGAGGTGATGTAACACCTTTGGACTTGTAGTTTGACTCGGATTCTGCTGCAGCATCAGATTGTTTCATCCACAACTCAACGCTCCGGACGAATTTGGAGGTGATTCCAATTGGGTTGGAAATTGCACGAAATCTAGTTTCCAACAAAAAAAGAATCACCCAATTCGGAGTCCGTATGAAAAACTTGTGTGCGTTTTGAGTCAGGTGTGTCTGTGCAGTCCGAATCTGAATCCAGAACGTGAGAGACTTGGACTCTATCTTCTCTTGGGCCAAAAGTGACGTGAGAGAACTTTTTGGACAGCAAATAAACATCTCTTTCTTCCTTATCTTCATATGTGGATTGTACAAATGGCCCATACACCTACAATTAGACAAAACACAAAAGTGTGTGAAGTATTTTTGTTCTGGATAACATAAATAGATTATTGAATAGTTTGCACTAGAAATCACCTGACAAATATGCATATATGCAATATTTTTGGTCATATCCAAGGTAGTCATCTCCTCATCACTTCACGTTCAGCTTTACAAGCAAGATGGAATAAACGAGTGATATTAGTATACTCCTTATAGTCTAGAATGGTCTGAATCTCTCTATTTAATCCACCCAGAAAACGTGCAAGCATAGCTTCATTCTCCTCAACAATACCACATCTAATCATGCCAGTTTGTAATTCCTGATAATATTCTTCTACAGAATTTTTTCCTTGTCTTAAAAGCTGCAATTTTTGAAGCAATTCACGTTGATAATATGGTGGAACCCAACGCGTACGCATAGCAGTTTTCAAAGCAGCCCAAGTAGTTGGAATAGGATACAATCTACAATGTTCAGACCACCATACACATGCAAAACTAGTGAAAGCACAAACAGCAGCAGCAACTCGTCTCTCCTCAGGATATTGTAAACATGTAAATCGTTGTTCAGTTTCTAACTCCCAAGTAAGATATATATCAGGAACATATCTACCCTCAAATGGTGGAATATTCAATTTCAGTTTAGGAATATGGACATCATCTCGTACCTGAGGTGGTGGTGCAGGCCTACCATTACGAATATATACCTGAGGTCGACCTGCTGGTGGTGGTACAGGTGGCTGCACGTATTGTTGATTTTGATCAACCTCATCCTCATAATCTCCCACATAATCATCCTCCTCCGCATCAGCAGCAGGAGCCACAGAAGTATCAACAGCAGCACCAACAGTTTGGCCAAACGCAAGAGGAACAAGGCTTGCTCGGCGGAGGTCTGCTTCGCGACGTGGAGGTAGTCGTCGTTGTTGTTGTTGGAGAGGTGCGTTAGGTGCAGCGGGTGGTGGTGGTGGAAGACGCGCGAGCAATTCATTAAACTTGTTATCGAGCTTTGTTTCGAACGTCTTCTCAAGGCCAGTGATCTTCTCCATGGCCTCTTCAAAATTGTTCAGCACATCTTGCACCTGTTCAGTCATCATTTGCTGAAACTTATCATGAAGCTCCTTGTTCGATAAATTCTCCCAGTCAATCTCGTCGGCTTGTGATCCTGGCATGGTTAGCAGCAATAGAAACACACAAGAATATGATCCTACAGACTACGAACAAGTGGTGGTGGTGGGTGTCACAAATCCGTCAAGCAAATCTCAAATTCTTACCAGTTCTTACCCCGCAGCAGGCGGTGATCGGCAACCGTTGTAGTCAAAAACTCTCAAAGCTTGGATAGAGCGATTACCAGGGAGAGTCAAACGCACGACGTAGATGTATGTGGAGCTGGGAAGGCTTATAATATGGTAGCAAAAAGGGTCAGCAATAATCAATTCAGAGATGCAAAGTTGAATAAACGCTCAACGACGGTACTGTGCTGGTCCTAGGCTAGACTGTGCTAGAGACGCGAGCCTAGAACACTAACAAAATCACGGCGCGGCACGTAACCAAGGGAAAAGCACACTCTGAATTTTTTTTTTCGCTCTTTTTTTTTGGCGCTCTTTTTTTTTGCGCTGTT
>NC_041382.1:368417702-368421188 GCF_002162155.2 Triticum dicoccoides | reverse complement strand
TCCTAGCTCAAACTGACAGGATAGGCACGAAATTTTTTCGACCAAATTTTTTTTTTTTTCGACTGCCCGGACCCAAAAACTGGAAACGGGTCAAAAAAAAACTTCCTATAATGGCACCTGTCTCAAAACACTCAGAAACACCTAAAAATAAGATAGCCAGAAATTTTTTCGAAAAATGCGTTTTCGAAAAAATTTGGGCCTAAACGGAGCGTGGCTACCCGACAAGGTTAATTTTTTTTTTTCGAAACCTACTCCGGCAAGGAAACACGAATCGGAATCTAGATGGATCTCGAAAACAACCCTAATAAGCAAGGAACTCGGATTGGTGGTGGATATATGGTGGTGGTATATGGCAGCGGTGGTGGTAGCGGTGGTAGTATATGGATATGGATCGGTGGTGGTATATGGACACGGATTGGTGGTGGTATATGGATACGGATTCGGAGCGGTGGTGGTAGATGGCAGGGGCGATGATGATGGTGCGGCGGCGGTGTGACAACTTATGACCAGAACTCGAAACTCTAAAAGACTAGACTCTAAGACCAGCAACTAGACACGACGATGCAACCGCAAATTCAACAAAGCAAAACCCTAAAAAGATTATGCAAAGGCTCAGATTGGTTCGGATATGATGAACTAACCCTAAATTTTTTTTGTGGCTTTTTCGTGGACTGTAGGTATAAAGAACAGACTCGATCTAAACTACGAAAAACTGTAAAATCTCACCGAGCAACCTGGAAATCTGATACCACTTGATAGAGGCAAAGGTGTCCCGTCTTTCGATGAGATGGTGGATTTCGCTTTGGTGGAAGTCGACTTTGACGATCCGACTACGAACGTGCGAGGACGTCGCGCCTTAGCAATCGCTAAACCAACTCCGAGAGGTTATTGACCACGCCGGAGCACGATCAACCTGACCACGAGGGTCTGTTTCCTGCGAGCAAACGAAGAACAAGGAAGAAACTGAGATTGCAATCTGGATATTGCGAATATAAGATGAAAGCTTTATTGATCAAGGTGGGGTTCTGTGACGCCTTTGTCTGGTCGTTGAACACAAACGAAGTACGCGAAGTTGCAGCTATGGCGAACTTTTAATCTAAACAAAACCCAAAGTCTAAACGATGCCCTAAGGGCTGTATATATGGAGAAAGAGGGGGGAATTTCGTGGCCCTTGGTGGAGGAGTCCGAAATCAACCCTATCTCTTGTTTCCCCACACATACGGACTCTAAAAATAGCCTATACTTATGTATTTCGAAATTACATGGGCCTGGCCCAATAATAAGGTGACGCAGCACCTAAAATAGCCTCGGGACGAAATTTATGAAGTGGCATCTTGTATATTTCGTCCAAGGCTTCATGCACCCATTATGGTGGCTTCAAAGTCCTGAAATCATCACTTGTAATTCCGTTCTTGTTCCCCTTGCGCATGCCATCATCTCCATGCTTGTTCTTGCTCCAATGTTCATCCTTCTCCAAGCTAGGCCCTTCATTTGTAAGCAAAACAAATGTATCCAATTTAGGCAGCATCATATTCTCATGAACATTAGAATCATTACCAAGAAACGAAAGTACCTGGTAATTTAGTTGGCGTGCACGAGCTCTAGTAATTGGTCCAGTATGTATAGCAGCAGGGGCTGTGGGTGTAACAATTGTATTGATGTCGATAGAGGCTAAGGTGTCCCATCTTTCGATGAGATGATGGATATCGCTTTGGTGGAAGTCGACTTTGACGATCCGACTACGAACGTGCGAGGACGTCGCGCCTTAGCAATCGCTAAACCAACTCCGAGAGGTTATTGACCACGCCGGAGCACGATCAACCTGACCACGAGGGTTTGTTTCCTGCGAGCAAACGAAGAACAAGCAAGAAACTAAGATTGCAATCTGGATATTGCGAATATAAGATGAAAGCTTTATTGATCAAGGTGGGGTTCTGTGACGCCTTTGTCTGGTCGTTGAACACAAACGAAGTACGCGAAGTTGCAGCTATGGCGAACTTTTAATCTAAACAAAACCCAAAGTCTAAACGATGCCCTAAGGGCTGTATATATGGAGGAAGAGGGGGAAATTTCGTGGCCCTTGGTGGAGGGTTCCGAAATCAACCCTATCTCTTGTTTCCCCACACATACGGACTCTAAAAATAGCCTATACTTATGTATTTCGAAATTACATGGGCCTGGCCCAATAATAAGGTGACGCAGCACCTAAAATAGCCTCGGGACGAAATTTATGAAGTGGCATCTTGTATATTTCGTCCAAGGCTTCATGCACCCATTATGGTGGCTTCAAAGTCCTGAAATCATCACTTGTAACTCCGTTCTTGTTCCCCTTGCGCATGCCATCATCTCCATGCTTGTTCTTGCTCCAATGTTCATCCTTCTCCAAGCTAGGCCCTTCATTTGTAAGCAAAACAAATGTATCCAATTTAGGCAGCATCATATTCTCATGAACATTAGAATCATTACCAAGAAACGAAAGTACCTAGTAATTTAGTTGGCGTGCACGAGCTCTAGTAATTGGTCCAGTATGTATAGCAACAGGGGCTGTGGGTGTAACAATTGTATTGATGTCCTCATCGATCGTTCATTGCATTCTACTACTATGATGTGCCCTTTTGAAGTTGTGTATGGTTTCCTACCTCGTGCACCTATTGATTTGTTGCCTCTTCCATCTTCGGAGAAGGTTAATTTTGATGCTAAACAACGTGCTGAATTGATTTTAAAAATGCATGAGTTAACTAAGGAAAACATTGAGCGTATGAATGCTAAATATAAACTTGCTGGAGATAAGGGTAGAAAACATGTTATGTTTGCACCTGGAAATCTTGTTTGGTTACGTTTGCGTAAGGATAGATTTCCTGATTTGCGCAAATCAAAGCTAATGCCACGTGCTGATGGTCCCTTTAAGGTGTTAGAGAAAATAAATGATAATGCATATAAACTTGAGCTGCCTGCAGATTTTGGGGTTAGTCCCACTTTTAACATTGCAGATTTGAAGCCTTATTTGTGTGAGGAAGATGAGTTTCCGTCGAGGATGACTTTATTTCAAGAAGGGGAGGATGATGAGGACATCAATACCATCGTTACACCCACAGCCCCTACTGCTACATATACGGGACCAATTACTAGAGCTCGCGCACGCCAATTAAATTATCAGGTACTTTCGTTTCTTGGTAATGATTCTAATGTTCATGAGAATATGATGCTGCCTAAATTGGATACATTTGTTTTGCTTACAAATGAAGGGCCTAGCTTGGAGAAGGATGAACATTGGAGCAAGAACAAGCATGGAGATGATGCCATGCGCAAGGGGAACAAGAACGGAGTTACAAGTGATGATTTCAGGACTTTGAAGCCACCATAATGGGTGCATGAAGCCATGGACGAAATATACAAGATGCCACTTCATAAATTTCGTCCCGAGGCTATTATAGGTGCTGCGTCACCTTTTTATTGGGCCAGGCCCATGTAATTTCGAAATACATA
>NC_041382.1:368354446-368416702 GCF_002162155.2 Triticum dicoccoides | reverse complement strand
AATAATAAGAAAATGTGGGAGGAATGCTTGCCTCATATTGAATTTGCTTATAATCGTTCATTGCATTCTACTACTAAGATGTGCCCTTTTGAAGTTGTGTATGGTTTCCTACCTCGTGCACCTATTGATTTGTTGCCTCTTCCATCTTCGGAGAAGGTTAATTTTGATGCTAAACAACGTGCTGAATTGATTTTAAAAATGCATGAGTTAACTAAGGAAAACATTGAGCGTATGAATGCTAAATATAAACTTGCTGGAGATAAGGGTAGAAAACATGTTGTGTTTGCACCTGGAGATCTTGTTTGGTTACATTTGCGTAAGGATAGATTTCCGGATTTGCGCAAATCAAAGTTAATGCCACGTGTTGATGGTCCCTTTAAGGTGTTAGAGAAAATAAATGATAATGCATATAAACTTGAGTTGCCTGCAGATTTTGGGGTTAGTCCCACTTTTAACATTGCAGATTTGAAGCCTTATTTGGGTGTGGAAGATGAACTTCCGTCGAGGACGACTTTATTTCAAGTCGGGGAGGATGATGAGGACATCAATACAATTGTTACACCCACAGCCCCTGCTGCTATAAATACTAGACCAATTACTAGAGCTTGTGCACGCCAACTAAATTACCAGGTACTTTCGTTTCTTGGTAATGATTCTAATGTTCATGAGAATATGATGCTGCCTAAATTGGATACATTTGTTTTGCTTACAAATGAAGGGCCTAGCTTGGAGAAGGATGAACATTGGATTAAGAACAAGCATGGAGATGATGGCATGCGCAAGGGGAACAAGAACGGAGTTACAAGTGATGATTTCAGGACTTTGAAGCCACCATAATGGGTGCATGAAGCCTTGGACGAAATATACAAGATGCCACTTCATAAATTTCGTCCCGAGGCTATTATAGGTGCTGCGTCACCTTATTATTGGGCCAGGCCCATGTAATTTCGAAATACATAAGTATAGGATATTTTTAGAGTTCGTATATGTGGGGAAACAAGAGATAGGGTTGATTTCGGACCCCTCCACCAAGGGTCACGAAATTCCCCCCTCTTCCTCCATATATACAGCCCTTAGGGCATCGTTTAGACTTTGGGTTTTGTTTAGATTAAAAGTTCGCCATAGCTGCAACTTCGCGTACTTCATTTGTGTTCAACGACCAGACAAAGGCGTCACAGAACCCCACCTTGATCAATAAAGCTTTCATCTTATATTCGCAATATCCAGATTGCAATCTTAGTTTCTTGCTTGTTCTTCGTTTGCTCGCAGGAAACAGACCCTCGTGGTCAGGTTGATCGTGCTCCGGCGTGGTCAATAACCTCTCGGAGTTGGTTTAGCGATTGCTAAGGCGCGACGTCCTCGCACGTTCGTAGTCGGATCGTCAAAGTCGACTTCCACCAAAGCGAAATCCATCATCTCATCGAAAGACGGGACACCTTTGCCTCTATCACCTCATAATAATTTTCAGTAGCATAATGAATTAATTCAAAAATATAACCATCACATAAAGCATTCTTTTCATGATCTACAAGCATAAAAATTTTACTACTCTCCACATAAGCAAAATTCTTTTCATTCGGAATAGGGGGGTATCATAAGAAACTCGAATACTATAAATTGTTTCCACATTAAAAGAGTAATGTTTAGAAAAAAGGGTAATCATAGTCATGACAAGTTTTATAAATATAATCATCTCTTCTTTTTATAGCATAAGTATCATCACAATAATCATCATAAGTAGCAACTGTGTTCTCATCATAATCAATTGAAACCTCTTCCAAGATAGTGGAATCATTAATAAATAAAGTCATGACCTCTCCAAATCCACTTTCATAATTGTCACAGTAAGATTCAACATCCTCCAAAATAGTGTGATCATTACTTCCTAAAGTAGACACTCTTCCAAACCCACTTTCATCAATACAACCATCATAAATAGGAGGTATGCTATCATCATAATAAATTTGCATATCAAAACTTGGGAGATTAAATATATCATATTCATGAAACATAGCATCCCCAAGCTTGGGACAAACATTAATTGCAGCAAATAAATTCTCAAACATGTCATTCTCATCAAACATAGCATCCCCAAGCTTGGGCCTTTTCATATCATAAGCATAATCACTCTCATCATTAATAGTATGGATAGCACCAATAGTATAGCAATTATCATCATCACAATGAGTAATAGGAGCAACATCATTTGTGAGGGATACCTTTGTACCTTTGCTTCTCCGTCTTTTCTTTTTCTTCTCCACATCATGTGTGGGTTTAATCCTCTTTTTGGAGCTCCTTATTAATGAGATTTGTTGAATAGAAGGCTCCTCCTCATTACCTGATTCATCATAAGAAATAACAGGAGGATATTGGGAAGTCTCTTCCCTTTCATTAGTATTCTCTTCATCTTCTATTTGTTTTCTAGACTTTATGTAATTGGCAATATAAGATTCTCAATGCAATTCACCGCACAATACATATAAATTTCCTCTAGATCAAAATCACGAATTTTATCAAGGGCAAGTTATGGAATATCCTTAGTTATACGTTTCATTTCTTCATAACCCAGAAGCAAACTAATTTCATTATGATGTGCAAGGTAAATCAAGTCATCACAATTTTTGGACACATTCGATTATGGAACAATTTGCATTGGATATTTAAATGATCACGTTCATTTCAAAGTTCACAAGGATGGCAAAGAAATTTTAAATCTTCAGCACAAGCATCTAGCCTTTCTTGCAACCATTTAGTTTCTAAGTACTTATGCCTCTTGCAAAATCTATCTTCCCTATTTGGTGTGTACTTGCAAACTCTATGCACTCCACAAAAATTGACATTCTTATAAGAGACATTTTCATCATGACTAGTGCAATCATCATTAGTACCATGGATATTCAAGGAATTCATACTAACAACATTGCAATCATGCTCATCATTCAAATATTTTGTGCCAAACATTCTAATACATTCTTCTTCTAACAATTTGGCACAATTATCGGAATCCTTATTTTCATGAAAGATATTAAAAAGATGAAGCATATGAGGTACCCTCAATTCCATTTTTTTTGTATTTTTATAGACTAAACTAGTGATAAAACAAGAAACAAAAAGATTGGATTGCAAGATCTAAAGATATACCTTCAAGCGCTAACCTCCCCGGCAACGGCGCCAGAAAAGAGCTTGATGTCTACTACACAACCTTCTTCTTGTAGAAGTTGTTGGGTCTCCAAGTGCAGAGGTTTGTAGGACAGTTGCAAATTTCCCTCAAGTGGATGACCTAAGGTTTATCAATCCGTGTGAGGCGTAGGATGAAGATGGTCTCTCTCAAGCAACCCTGCAACCAAATAACAAAGAGTCTCTTATGTCCCCAACACACCCAATACAATGCTAAATTGTATAGGTGCACTAGTTTGGCGAAGAGATGGTGATACAAGTGCAATATGGATGGTATATAAAGGTTTTTGTAATCTGAAAATATAAAAACAGCAAGGTAACTAATGATAAAAGTGGGCACAAATAGTATTGCAATGCTAGGAAACAAGGCCTAGGGTTCATACTTTCACTAGTGCAAGTTCTCTCAACAATAATAACATAATTGGATCATATAACTATCCCTCAACATGCAACAAAGAGTCACTCCAAAGTCACTAGTAGAGGAGAACAAACGAAGAGATTATTGTAAGGTACGAAACCACCTCAAAGTTATTATTTCTATCGATCTATTCAAGAGTCTGTAGTAAAATAACACGAAGCTATTCTTTCCGTTCAATCTATCCTAGAGTTTGTACTAGAATAACACCTTAAGACACAAATCAACCAAAACCCTAATGTCACCTAGATACTCCAATGTCACCTCAAGTATCCGTGGGTATGATTATACGATATGCATCACACAATCTCATATTCATCTATTCAACCAACACAAATAACTTCAAAGAGTGCCCCAAAGTTTCTACCGGAGAGTCAAGACGAAAACTTGTGCCAACCCCTATGCATAAGTTCATGAGGTCATGGAACTCGCAAGTTGATCACCAAAATATACATCAAGTGGATCCGATGATATCCCACTGTCACCACAGATAAGCACGTGCAAGACATACATCAAGTGTTCTCAAACCCTTAAAGACTCAATCCGATAAGATAACTTCAAAGGGAAAACTCAATTCATCACAAGAGAGTAGAGGGGGAGAAACGTCATAAGATCCAACTGTGATAGAGGCGGGGTGTCCCGATCTTTCGATGAGATGATAACTATCGATTTGGTGGAGACGACTTTGACGATCCGACTACAAACGTGCACGACGTTGCGCCTTAGCAATCGCTAAACCAACTCCGAGAGGTTATTAACCACGCCGGTGCACGATCAACCTGACCACGAAGGTCTATTCCTGCAAGCAATCGAAGAACGAGCAAGAATATGATAAAAGCAATCTGAATATTGCAAATATGTATGAAGTATTGATAAAGGTGGGGATCCGTAAGCGGTCTTGGTCTGGTCGTTGGACACAAACAAAGTACACGAAGTTGCAATGGCTAACTTTTAACTAAACAAATCCCCAAAGTCTAAACGATGCCCTAAGGGATGTATATATGGAGGAAGAGGGGGGAATTTCGTGGCCCTTGGTGGAGGGGTCCGAAATCAACCCTATCTCTTGTTTCCCCACACATACGGACTCTAAAAATAGCCTATACTTATGTATTTCGAAATTACATGGGCCTGGCCCAATAATAAGGTGACGCAGCACCTAAAATAGCCTCGGGACGAAATTTATGAAGTGGCATCTTGTATATTTCGTCCAAGGCTTCATGCACCCATTATGGTGGCTTCAAAGTCCTGAAATCATCACTTGTAACTCCGTTCTTGTTCCCCTTGCGCATGCCATCATCTCCATGCTTGTTCTTGCTCCAATGTTCATCCTTCTCCAAGCTAGGCCCTTCATTTGTAAGCAAAACAAATGTATCCAATTTAGGCAGCATCATATTCTCATGAACATTAGAATCATTACCAAGAAACGAAAGTACCTGGTAATTTAGTTGGCGTGCGCGAGCTCTAGTAATTGGTCCAGTATGTATAGCGGCAGGGCCTGTGGGTGTAACAATGGTATTGATGTCCTCATCATCCTCCCCTTCTTGAAATGAAGTCGTCCTTGACGGAAAGTCATCTTCCTCACGCAAATAAGGCTTCAAATCTGCAATGTTAAAAGTGAGACTAACCCCAAAATCTGCAGGCAGCTCAAGTTTATATGCATTATCATTTATTTTCTCTAACACCTTAAAGGGACCATCAGCACGTGGCATTAGCTTTGATTTGCGCAAATCAGGAAATCTATCCTTACGCAAATGTAACCAAACAAGATCTCCAGGTGCAAACACAACATGTTTTCTACCCTTATCTCCAGCAAGTTTATATTTAGCATTCATACGCTCAATGCTTTCCTTAGTTAACTCATGCATTTTTAAAATCAATTCAGCACGTTGTTTAGCATCAAAATTAACCTTCTCCGAAGATGGAAGAGGCAACAAATCAATAGGTGCACGAGGTAGGAAACCATACACAACTTCAAAAGGGCACATCTTAGTAGTAGAATGCAATGAACGATTATAAGCAAATTCAATATGAGGCAAGCATTCCTCCCACATTTTCTTATTATTCTTCAAAACAGCCCTAAGCATAGTAGACAACGTTCTATTGACTACTTCAATTTGTCCATCAGTTTGGGGGTGACAAGTAGTACTAAAAAGCAGTTTAGTCCCCAACTTAGCCCATAAACATCTCCAAAAGTGGCTAAGAAATTTAGTATCACGATCTGAAACAATAGTATTTGGCACACCATGCAAGCGAATAATTTCACGAAAGAACAAATCAGCAACATTAATAGCATCATCGCTTTTATGACATGGTATAAAGTGTGCCATTTTCGAGAATCTATCCACGACAACAAATATGCTATCCCTCCCCTTCTTTGTTCGAGGTAAACCTAAAACAAAGTCCATAGATATATCCTCCCAAGGAACACTAGGTACAGGCAAAGGCATATATAAACCATGAGGATTGAGTCGTGACTTAGCTTTTTGACATGTAGTGCATCGAGCAATAAAACGCTCAACATCCCGTCTCATCTTTGGCCAAAAGAAATGTGTAGCAAGTACGTCCTCCGTCTTCTTCACGCCAAAGTGTCCCATTAATCCTCCTCCATGCGCCTCCTGCAACAACAAAAAACGAACGGAGCTAGCTGGAATGCATAGCTTGTTAGCACGAAACACAAATCCATCGTTAACGACAAACTTGTTCCACATTCTTCCTTCTTTACAATTCTGCATTACATCTTTAAAATCAGCATCATGCACATATTGATCTTTGATGGTCTCCAAACCAAATATTTTGAAGTCAAGTTGTGAAAGCATAGTATAGCGACGAGACAATGCATCAGCAATAACATTTTCTTTTCCCTTCTTGTGTTTAATGACATAAGGGAAAGTCTCAATGAATTCAACCCATTTAGCATGTCTACGATTCAGGTTAGCTTGACTTTTAATATGTTTCAAAGATTCATGATCAGAATGTATAACAAATTCTTTGGGCCATAAATAATGTTGCCATGTTTCTAAAGTCCGAACAAGAGCATATAATTCTTTATCATAAGTAGAATAATTCAGACTAGGCCCACTCAATTTTTCAGAAAAGTATGCAACAGGTTTGCCATCTTGTAATAACACACCTCCTAATCCAATTCCACTAGCATCACATTCAAGCTCAAAAGTCTTATTAAAATCAGGAAGTTGGAGTAAAGGAGCATGTGTCAACTTATCTTTCAATACCGTGAAGGCTTCTTCCTGTGCGGTACCCCAAACAAAAGGCACATCCTTCTTTGTAAGCTCGTTGAGAGGTGCAGCAATGGTGCTGAAATCTCTCACAAAACGCCTATAGAATCCAGCGAGGCCAAGAAAACTCCTCACTTGTGTGACCGTTTTGGGCTGCGGCCAACTCTCAATAGCTTCAATCTTGGCTTTATCAACTTCAATTCCCTGTGGAGTAACAACATAGCCAAGAAAAGATACTCGGTCGGTGCAAAAGGTGCACTTCCCAAGGTTACCAAATTTCTTTTGGCCAAAGGTGAAGAAGACGGAGGATGTACTTGCTACACATTTCTTTTGGCCAAAGATGAGACGGGATGTTGAGCGTTTTATTGCTCGATGCACTACATGTCAAAAAGCTAAGTCACGACTCAATCCTCATGGTTTATATATGCCTTTGCCTGTACCTAGTGTTCCTTCGGAGGATATATCTATGGACTTTGTTTTAGGTTTACCTCGAACAAAGAAGGGGAGGGATAGCATATTTGTTGTCGTGGATAGATTCTCGAAAATGGCACACTTTATACCATGTCATAAAAGCGATGATGCTGTTAATGTTGCTGATTTGTTCTTTCGTGAAATTATTCGCTTGCATGGTGTGCCAAATACTATTGTTTCAGATCGTGATACTAAATTTCTTAGCCACTTTTGGAGATGTTTATGGGCTAAGTTGGGGACTAAACTGCTTTTTAGTACTACTTGTCACCCCCAAACTGATGGACAAACTGAAGTAGTCAATAGAACGTTGTCTACTATGCTTAGGGCTGTTTTGAAGAATAATAAGAAAATGTGGGAGGAATGCTTGCCTCATATTGAATTTGCTTATAATCGTTCATTGCATTCTACTACTAAGATGTGCCCTTTCGAAGTTGTGTATGGTTTCCTACCTCGTGCACCTATTGATTTGTTGCCTCTTCCATCTTCGAAGAAGGTTAATTTTGATGCTAAACAACGTGCTGAATTGATTTTAAAAATGCATGAGTTAACTAAGGAAAACATTGAGCGTATGAATGCTAAATATAAACTTGCTGGAGATAAGGGTAGAAAACATGTTGTGTTTGCACCTGGAGATCTTGTTTGGTTACATTTGCGTAAGGATAGATTTCCTGATTTGCGCAAATCAAAGCTAATGCCACGTGCTGATGGTCCCTTTAAGGTGTTAGAGAAAATAAATGATAATGCATATAAACTTGAGCTGCCTGCAGATTTTGGGGTTAGTCCCACTTTTAACATTGCAGATTTGAAGCCTTATTTGGGTGAGGAAGATGAGTTTCCGTCGAGGACGACTTCATTTCAAGAAGGGGAGGATGATGAGGACATCAATACCATTTGATAGAGGCACGAAATTTATGAAGTGGCATCTTGTATATTTCGTCCAAGGCTTGATGCACCCATTATGGTGGCTTCAAAGTCCTGAAATCATCACTTGTAACTCCGTTCTTGTTTCCCTTGCGCATGCCATCATCTCCATGCTTGTTCTTGCTCCAATGTTCATCCTTCTCCAAGCTAGGCCCTTCATTTGTAAGCAAAACAAATGTATCCAATTTAGGCAGCATCATATTCTCATAAACATTAGAATCATTACCAAGAAACGAAAGTACCTGGTAATTTAGTTGGCGTGCACGAGCTCTAGTAATTGGTCCAGTATGTATAGCAGCAGGGGCTGTGGGTGTAACAATTGTATTGATGTCCTCATCATCCTCCCCTTCTTGAAATGAAGTCGTCCTCGACGGAAGTTCATCTTCCTCACCCAAATAAGGCTTCAAATCTGCAATGTTAAAAGTGGGACTAACCCCAAAATCTGCAGGCAGCTCAAGTTTATATGCATTATCATTTATTTTCTCTAACACCTTAAAGAGACCATCCGCACGTGGCATTAACTTTGATTTGCGCAAATCAGGAAATCTATCCTTACGCCAATGTCACCAAACAAGATCTCCAGGTGCAAACACAACATGTTTTCTACCCTTATCTCCAGCAAGTTTATATTTAGCATTCATGCGCTCAATGTTTTCCTTAGTTAACTCATGCATTTTTAAAATCAATTCAGCACGTTGTTTAGCATCAAAATTAACCTTCTCCGAAGATGGAAGAGGCAACAAATCAATAGGTGCACGAGGTAGGATACCATACACAACTTCAAAAGGGCACATCTTAGTAGTAGAATGCAATGAACGATTATAAGCAAATTCAATATGAGGCAAGCATTCCTCCCACATTTTCTTATTATTCTTCAAAACAGCCCTAAGCATAGTAGACAACGTTCTATTGACTACTTCAGTTTGTCCATCAGTTTGGGGGTGACAAGTAGTACTAAAAAGCAGTTTAGTCCCCAACTTAGCCCATAAACATCTCCAAAAGTGGCTAAGAAATTTAGTATCACGATCTGAAACAATAGTATTTGGCACACCATGCAAGCGAATAATTTCACGAAAGAACAAATCAGCAACATTAACAGCATCATCGCTTTTATGACATGGTATAAAGTGTGCCATTTTCGAGAATCTATCGACGACAACAAATATGCTATCCCTCCCCTTCTTTGTTCGAGGTAAACCTAAAACAAAGTCCATAGATATATCCTCCCAAGGAACACTAGGTACAGGCAAAGGCATATATAAACCATGAGGATTGAGTCGTGACTTAGCTTTTTGACATGTAGTGCATCAAGCAATAAAATGCTCAACATCCCGTCTCATCTTTGGCCAAAAGAAATGTGTAGCAAGTACGTCCTCCGTCTTCTTCACGCCAAAGTGTCCCATTAATCCTCCTCCATGCGCCTCCTGCAACAACAAAAAACGAACGGAGCTAGCTGGAATGCATAGCTTGTTAGCACGAAACACAAATCCATCGTTAACGACAAACTTGTTCCACATTCTTCCTTCTTTACAATTCTGCATTACATCTTTAAAATCAGCATCATGCACATATTGATCTTTGATGGTCTCCAAACCAAATATTTTGAAGTCAAGTTGTGAAAGCATAGTATAGCGACGAGACAATGCATCAACAATAACATTTTCTTTTCCCTTCTTGTGTTTAATGACATAAGGGAAAGTCTCAATGAATTCAACCCATTTAGCATGTCTACGATTCAGTTTAGCTTGACTTTCAATATGTTTCAAAGATTCATGATCAGAATGTATAACAAATTCTTTGGGCCATAAATAATGTTGCCATGTTTCTAAAGTCCGAACAAGAGCATATAATTCTTTATCATAAGTAGAATAATTCAGACTAGGCCCACTCAATTTTTCAGAAAAGTATGCAACGGGTTTGCCATCTTGTAATAACACACCTCCTAATCCAATTCCACTAGCATCACATTCAAGCTCAAAAGTCTTATTAAAATCAGGAAGTTGGAGTAAAGGAGCATGTGTCAACTTATCTTTCAATACGGAGAAGGCTTCTTCCTGTGCGGTACCCCAAAGAAAAGGCACATCTTTCTTTGTAAGCTCATTGAGAGGTGCAGCAATGGTGCTGAAATCTCTCACAAAACGCCTATAGAATCCAGCGAGGCCAAGAAAACTCCTCACGTGTGTGACCGTTTTGGGCTGCGGCCAACTCTCAATAGCTTCAATCTTGGCTTTCTCAACTTCAATTCCCTGTGGAGTAACAACATAGCCAAGAAAAGATACTCGGTCGGTGCAAAAGGTGCACTTCCCAAGGTTACCAAACAAACGTGCATCACGTAGAGCAATAAAAACAGCAAGTAAATGTTCCAAATGTTCTTCCAAAGATCTGCTATAAATCAATATGTCATCAAAGTAAACTACCACAAATCGTCCAATGAAAGCACGTAAAACTTCGTTCATTAATCTCATGAAAGTACTAGGTGCATTAGTTAACCCAAAAGGCATGACTAACCACTCATATAATCCAAACTTAGTTTTAAATGCTGTTTTCCATTCATCTCCCAATTTCATACGAATTTGATGGTAGCCACTACGCAAATCAACTTTGGAGAATATTGTAGAGCCACTCAATTCATCAAGCATATCATCTAGCCTAGGAATAGGATGACGATAACGAATAGTAATATTATTAATGCCTCTACAATCAACACACATACGTGATGTACCATCCTTTTTCGGCACTAGAATAATAGGAACAGCACAAGGACTAAGGGATTCGCGTAGATAACCTTTGTCGAGAAGCTCTTGTACTTGACGCATAATCTCCTTCGTCTCCTCTGGATTGGTACGGTATGGTGCACGGTTTGGCAGTGAAGCACCGGGAATTAAGTCAATCTGATGCTCAATCCCTCGAATAGGCGGTAATCCCGGTGGCACGTCTTGTGGAAAAACGTCAGCGAACTCCTGCAAAATGTTAGTGACAGCAGGAGGCAAAGAGGAAGGCACGTCCTCGAATGAAAATAATGCCTCTTTGCACACAAAAGCATAGCAAACAGATTTGCTGAAATCTAGCTCATCAATATCAGATTTGGTGGCAAATAAACATGCACTTTTCAATTTAATTTCAGAAGCAACACTAGATGGTTTATTATTAGGCTTCATTTGTTGCTCAAATTCTTTTGCCACAATCTGATTTTCACTCTTATTCGTCTCCTGTTTTGCTTTATTAGCTCTATTAATATCATCTTTCAAAATGGAATCAGGAGTCATAGGAAGCAAAGTAATATTTTTATCCTTATGAACAAGAGTATAGTGATTGTTTCTACCATGGTGTACAGAATTTTTATCAAATTGCCATGGTCTACCAAGTAATAAGGAACATGCTTGCATAGGTACCACATCTAATGATGCCAGTTTGTAATTCCTGATAATATTCTTCTACAGAATTTTTCCCTTGTCTTAAACGCTGCAATTTTTGAAGCAATTCACGTTGATAATATGGTGGAACCCAACGCGTACGCATAGCAGTTTTCAAAGCAGCCCAAGTAGTTGGAATAGGATATAATCTACAATGTTCAGACCACCATACACATGGAAAACTAGTGAAAGCACAAACGGCAGCAGCAACTCGTCTCTCCTCAGGATATTGTAAACATGTAAATCGTTGTTCAGTTTCTAACTCCCAAGTAAGATATATATCAGGAACATATCTACCCTCAAATGGTGGAATATTCAATTTCAGTTTAGGAATATGGACATCATCTCGTACCTGAGGTGGTGGTGCAGGCCTACCATTACGAATATATACCTGAGGTCGACCTGCTGGTGGTGGTACAGGTGGCTGCACGTAGTGTTGATTTTGATCAACCTCATCCTCATAATCTCCCACATAATCATCCTCCTCCGCATCAGCAGCAGGAGCCACAGAAGTATCAACAGCAGCACCAACAGTTTGGCCAAACGCAAGAGGAACACGGCTTGCTCGGCGGAGGTCTGCTTCGCGACGTGGAGGTAGTCGTTGTTGTTGTTGTTGGAGAGGTGCGTTAGGTGCAGCGGGTGGTGGTGGTAGAAGACGCGCGAGCAATTCATTAAATCTGTTATCGAGCTTTGTTTCGAACGTCTTCTCAAGGCCAGTGATCTTCTCCATGGCCTCTTCAAAATTGTTCAGCACATCTTGCACCTGTTCAGTCATCATTTGCTGAAACTTATCATGAAGCTCCTTGTTCGATAAATTCTCCCAGTCAATCTCGTCGGCTTGTGATCCTGGCATGGTTAGCAGCAATAGAAACACACAAGAATATGATCCTACAGACTACGAACAAGTGGTGGTGGTGGGTGTCACAAATCCGTCAAGCAAAACTCAAATTCTTACCAGTTCTTACCCAGCAACAGGCGGTGATCGGCAACCGTTGTAGTCAAAACTCTCAAAGCTTGGATAGAGCGATTACCAGGGAGAGTCAAACGCACGACGTAGATGTATGTGGAGCTGGGAAGGCTTATACTATGGTAGCAAAAAGGGTCAGCAATAATCAATTCAGAGATGCAAAGTTGAATAAACGCTCAACGACGGTACTGTGCTGGTCCTAGGCTAGACTGTGCTAGAGACGCGAGCCTAGAACACCAACAAAATCACGGCGCGGCACGTAAACAAGGGAAAAGCACACTCTGAATTTTTTTTTCGCTCTTTTTTTTTGCGCTGCTTTTTTTTTGCGAAAAATCACTATAATGGCGAGTGTCTCAAAACTCTTCCTAGCTCAAACTGACAGGATGGGCACGAAATTTTTCGACCAAATTTTTTTTTTCGACTGCCCGGACCCAAAAACTGGAAACGGGTCAAAAAAAACTTCCTATAGTGGCACCTGTCTCAAAACACTCAGAAACACCTAACAATAGGATAGCCAGAATTTTTTTCGAAAAATGCGTTTTCGAAAAATTTTGGGCCTAAACGGAGCGTGGCTACCCGAATTTTTTTTTCCCGAAACCTACTCCGGCAAGGAAACACGAATCGGAATCTAGATGGATCCCGAAAACAAACCTAATAAGCAAGGAACTCGGATTGGTGGTGGATATATGGTGGTGGTATATGGCAGCGGTGGTGGTAGCGGTGGTAGTATATGGATATGGATCGGTGGTGGTATATGGACACGGATTGGTGGTGGTATATGGATACAGATTCGGTGCGGTGGTGGTAGATGGCAGGGGCGATGATGATGGTGCGGCGGCGGCGTGACAACTTATGACCAAAACTCGAAACTCTAAAAGACTAGACTCTAAGACCAGCAACTAGACACGAGATGCAACCGCAAATTCAACAAAGCAAAACCCTAAAAAGATTATGCAAAGGCTCAGATTGGTTCGGATATGATGAACTAACCCTAATTTTTTTTTTGGCTTTTTCGTGGACTGTAGGTATGAAGAACAGACTCGATCTAAACTACGAAAAACTGTAAAATCTCACCGAGCAACCTGGAAATCTGATACCACTTGATAGAGGCAAAGGTGTCCCGTCTTTCGATGAGATGATGGATATCGCTTTGTTGGAAGTCGACTTTGACGATCCGACTACGAACGTGCGAGGACGTCGCGCCTTAGCAATCGCTAAACCAACTCCGAGAGGTTATTGACCACGCCGGAGCACGATCAACCTGACCACGAGGGTCTATTTCCTGCGAGCAAACGAAGAACAAGCAAGAAACTGAGATTGCAATCTGGATATTGCGAATATAAGATGAAATCTTTATTGATCAAGGTGGGGTTCTGTGACGCCTTTGTCTGGTCGTTGAACACAAACGAAGTACGCGAAGTTGCAGCTATGGCGAACTTTTAATCTAAACAAAACCCAAAGTCTAAACGATGCCCTAAGGGCTGTATATATGGAGGAAGAGGGGGGAATTTCGTGGCCCTTGGTGGAGGGGTCCGAAATCAACCCTATCTCTTGTTTCCCCACACATACGGACTCTAAAAATAGCCTATACTTATGTATTTCGAAATTACATGGGCCTGGCCCAATAATAAGGTGACGCAGCACCTAAAATAGCCTCGGGACGAAATTTATGAAGTGGCATCTTGTATATTTCGTCCAAGGCTTCATGCACCCATTATGGTGGCTTCAAAGTCCTGAAATCATCACTTGTAACTCCGTTCTTGTTCCCCTTGCGCATGCCATCATCTCCATGCTTGTTCTTGCTCCAATGTTCATCCTTCTCCAAGCTAGGCCCTTCATTTGTAAGCAAAACAAATGTATCCAATTTAGGCAGCATCATATGCTCATGAACATTAGAATCATTACTAAGAAACGAAAGTACCTGGTAATTTAGTTGGCGTGCACGAGCTCTAGTAATTGGTTCAGTATGTATAGCAGCAGGGGCTGTGGGTGTAACAATTGTATTGATGTCCTCATCATCCTCCCCTTCTTGAAATGAAGTCGTCCTCGACGGAAGTTCATCTTCCTCACCCAAATAAGGCTTCAAATCTGCAATGTTAAAAGTGGGACTAACCCCAAAATCTGCAGGCAGCTCAAGTTTATATGCATTATCATTTATTTTCTCTAACACCTTAAAGGGACCATCAGCACGTGGCATTAGCTTTGATTTGCGCAAATCAGGAAATCTATCCTTACGCAAATGTAACCAAACAAGATCTCCAGGTGCAAACACAACATGTTTTCTACCCTTATCTCCAGCAAGTTTATATTTAGCATTCATACGCTCAATGTTTTCCTTAGTTAACTCATGCATTTTTAAAATCAATTCAGCACGTTGTTTAGCATCAAAATTAACCTTCTTCGAAGATGGAAGAGGCAACAAATCAATAGGTGCACGAGGTAGGAAACCATACACAACTTCGAAAGGGCACATCTTAGTAGTAGAATGCAATGAACGATTATAAGCAAATTCAATATGAGGCAAGCATTCCTCCCACATTTTCTTATTATTCTTCAAAACAGCCCTAAGCATAGTAGACAACGTTCTATTGACTACTTCAGTTTGTCCATCAGTTTGGGGGTGACAAGTAGTACTAAAAAGCAGTTTAGTCCCCAACTTAGCCCATAAACATCTCCAAAAGTGGCTAAGAAATTTAGTATCACGATCTGAAACAATAGTATTTGGCACACCATGCAAGCGAATAATTTCACGAAAGAACAAATCAGCAACATTAACAGCATCATCGCTTTTATGACATGGTATAAAGTGTGCCATTTTCGAGAATCTAACCACGACAACAAATATGCTATCCCTCCCCTTCTTTGTTCGAGGTAAACCTAAAACAAAGTCCATAGATATATCCTCCCAAGGAACACTAGGTACAGGCAAAGGCATATATAAACCATGAGGATTGAGTCGTGACTTAGCTTTTTGACATGTAGTGCATCGAGCAATAAAACGCTCAACATCCCGTCTCATCTTTGGCCAAAAGAAATGTGTAGCAAGTACGTCCTCCGTCTTCTTCACGCCAAAGTGTCCCATTAATCCTCCTCCATGCGCCTCCTGCAACAACAAAAGACGAACGAAGCTAGCTGGAATGCATAGCTTGTTAGCACGAAACACAAATCCATCGTTAACGACAAACTTGTTCCACATTCTTCCTTCTTTACAATTCTGCATTACATCTTTAAAATTAGCATCATGCACATATTGATCTTTGATGGTCTCCAAACCAAATATTTTGAAGTCAAGTTGTGAAAGCATAGTATAGCGGCGAGACAATGCATCAGCAATAACATTTTCTTTTCCCTTCTTGTGGTTAATGACATAAGGAAAAGTCTCAATGAATCCAACCCATTTAGCATGTCTACGATTCAGTTTAGCTTGACTTTTAATATGTTTCCAAGATTCATGATCAGAATGTATAAAAAAATTCTTTGGGCCATAAATAATGTTGCCATGTTTCTAAAGTCCGAACATAATTTTTTCCTTGTCTTAAATGCTGCAATTTTTGAAGCAATTCACGTTGATAATATGGTGGAACCCAACGCGTACGCATAGCGGTTTTCAAAGCAGCCCAAGTAGTTGGAATAGGATATAATCTACAATGTTCAGACCACCAGACACATGCAAAACTAGTGAAAGCACAAACAGCAGCAGCAACCCGTCTCTCCTCGGGATATTGTAAACATGTAAAACGTTGTTCAGTTTCTAACTCCCAAGTATGATATATATCAGGAACATATCTACCCTCAAATGGTGGAATATTCAATTTCAGTTTAGGAATATGGACATCATCTCGTACCTGAGGTGGTGGTGCAGGCCTACCATTACGAATATATACCTGAGGTCGACCTGCTGGTGGTGGTGCTGGTGGCTGCTCGTAGATCTGATTTTGATCAACCTCATCCTCATAATCGCCCGCATACTCATCATCCTCCTAGGTACCAGCAACAGCAGTAGCAGGAGCCACAGAAGTATCAACAGCAGCACCAACAGTTTGGCCAAACGCAAGAGGAACACGGCTCGCTCGGCGAAGGTCTATTTCGCGACGTGGAGGTAGTCGTTGTTGTTGTTGTTGGAGAGGTGCGTTAGGTGCAGCGGGTGGTGGTGGTGGAAGACGCGCGAGCAATTCATTAAATCTGTTATCGAGCTTTGTTTTGAACGTCTTCTCAAGGCCAGTGATCTTCTCCATGGCCTCTTCAAAATTGTTCAGCACATCTTGCACCTGTTCAGTCATCATTTGCTGAAACTTATCATGAAGCTCCTTGTTCGATAAATTCTCCCAGTCAATCTCGTCGGCTTGTGATCCTGGCATGGTTAGCAGCAATAGAAACACACAAGAATATGATCCTACAGACTACGAACAAGTGGTGGTGGTGGGTGTCACAAATCCGTCAAGCAAAACTCAAATTCTTACCAGTTCTTACCCAGCAACAGGCGGTGATCGGCAACCGTTGTAGTCAAAACTCTCAAAGCTTGGATAGAGCGATTACCAGGGAGAGTCAAACGCACGACGTAGATGTATGTGGAGCTGGGAAGGCTTATAATATGGTAGCAAAAAGGGTCAGCAATAATCAATTCAGAGATGCAAAGTTGAATAAACGCTCAACGACGGTACTGTGCTGGTCCTAGGCTAGACTGTGCTAGAGACGCGAGCCTAGAACACCAACAAAATCACGGCGCGGCACGTAAACAAGGGAAAAGCACACTCCGAATTTTTTTTCGCTCTTTTATTTTGCGCTCTATTTTTTTGCGCTGCTTTTTTTTTGCGAAAAATCACTATAATGGCGAGTGTCTCAAAACTCTTCCTAGCTCAAACTGACAGGATGGGCACGAAATTTTTCGACCATTTTTTTTTTCGACTGCCTGGACCCAAAAACTGGAAACGGGTCAAAAAAAACTTCCTATAATGGCACCTGTCTCAAAACACTCAGAAACACCTAAAAATAGGATAGCCAGAAATTTTTTCGAAAAATGCGTTTTCGAAAAATTTTGGGCCTAAACGGAGCGTGGCTACCGGACTCTTTTTTTTTTCCGAAACCTACTCCGGCAAGGAAACACGAATCGGAATCTAGATGGATCTCAAAAACAACCCTAATAAGCAAGGAACTCGGATTGGTGGTGGATATATGGTGGTGGTATATGGCAGCGGTGGTGGTAGCGGTGGTAGTATATGGATATGGATCGGTGGTGGTATATGGACACGGATTGGTGGTGGTATATGGATACGGATTCGGAGCGGTGGTGGTAGATGGCAGGGGCGATGATGATGGTGCGGCGGCGGCGCGACAACTTATGACCAGAACTCGAAACTCTAAAAGACTAGACTCTAAGACCAGCAACTAGACACGACGATGCAACCGCAAATTCAACAAAGCAAAACCCTAAAAAGATTATGCAAAGGCTCAGATTGGTTCGGATATGATGAACTAACCCTAATTTTTTTTGTGGCTTTTTCGTGGACTGTAGGTATGAAGAACAGACTCGATCTAAACTACGAAAAACTGTAAAATCTCACCGAGCAACCTGGAAATCTGATACCACTTGATAGAGGCGGGGTGTCCCGATCTTTCGATGAGATGATAACTATCGATTTGGTGGAGACGACTTTGACGATCCGACTACAAACGTGCACGATGTTGCGCCTTAGCAATCGCTAAACCAACTCCGAGAGGTTATTAACCACGCCAGTGCACGATCAACCTGACCACGAAGGTCTATTCCTCCAAGCAATCGAAGAACGAGCAAGAATATGATAAAAGCAATCTGAATATTGCAAATATGTATGAAGTATTGATAAAGGTGGGGATCCGTAAGCGGTCTTGGTCTGGTCGTTGGACACAAACAAAGTACACGAAGTTGCAATGGCTAACTTTTAACTAAACAAATCCCCAAAGTCTAAACGATGCCCTAAGGGCTGTATATATGGAGGAAGAGGGGGGAATTTCGTGGCCCTTGGTGGAGGGGTCCGAAATCAACCCTATCTCTTGTTTCCCCACACATACAGACTCTAAAAATAGCCTATACTTATGTATTTCGAAATTACATGGGCGTGGCCCAATAATAAGGTGACGCAGCACCTAAAATAGCCTCGGGACGAAATTTATGAAGTGGCATCTTGTATATTTCGTCCAAGGCTTCATGCACCCATTATGGTGGCTTCAAAGTCCTGAAATCATCACTTGTAACTCCGTTCTTGTTCCCCTTGCGCATGCCATCATCTCCATGCTTGTTCTTGCTCCAATGTTCATCCTTCTCCAAGCTAGGCCCTTCATTTGTAAGCAAAACAAATGTATCCAATTTAGGCAGCATCATATTCTCATGAACATTAGAATCATTACCAAGAAACGAAAGTACCTGGTAATTTAGTTGGCGTGCACGAGCTCTAGTAATTGGTCCAGTATGTATAGCAGCAGGGGCTGTGGGTGTAACAATTGTATTGATGTCCTCATCAAACTGTAATAGCAAAGCTCGCGATACATCAAGATCGTGCCAAATCAAGAACATGAGAGAGAGAGAGAGAGATCAAACACATAGCTACTGGTACATACCCTCAGCCCCGAGGGTGAACTACTCCCTCCTCGTCATGGAGAGCGCCGGCATGATGAAGATGGCCACGTGCGAGGGATTCCCCCCTCCGGCAGGGTGCCGGAACGGGTCTAGATTGGTTTTCGGTGGCTACAGAGGCTTGCGGTGGCGGAACTCCCGGTCTAGGTTATGTTCTGGGGGTTTCTATATATATAAAAGGTTTTGGCGTCGAGAACAAGTCAGGGGGCTCTCCGCGCTGTCCACGAGGTAGGGAGGCGCGCCCCCTACCCTCGTGGGCAGCCCGGGAATCTTCTGGCCCAACTCTTTTACTCCATGGCCTTCTTCTGGTCCAAAAATAAGTTCCGTGAAGTTTCAGGTCAATTGGACTCCGTTTGGTTTTCCCTTTCTGCGATACTCAAAACAAGGAAAAAACAGAAACTGGCACTGGGCTCTAGGTTAATAGGTTAGTCCCCAAAATCATATAAAATAGCATATAAATGCATATAAGACATCCAAGGTTGATAATATAATAGCATGGAACAATCAAAAATTATAGATACATTGGAGACGTATCAAGAAGGCAGTGTACGTATGTCATTTCACCGACGGAGGTGACACATTCCCTCTCGGAACCACGAGTGATAGAGGCAAAGGTGTCCCGTCTTTCGATGAGATGATGGATATCGCTTTGGTGGAAGTCGACTTTGACGATCTGACTACGAACGTGCGAGGACGTCGTGCCTTAGCAATCGCTAAACCAACTCCGAGAGGTTATTGACCACGCCGGAGCACGATCAACCTAACCACGAGGGTCTGTTTCCTGCGAGCAAACGAAGAACAAGCAAGAAACTGAGATTGCAATCTGGATATTGCGAATATAAGATGAAAGCTTTATTGATCAAGGTGGGGTTCTGTGACGCCTTTGTCTGGTCGTTGAACACAAACGAAGTACGCGAAGTTGCAGCTATGGCGAACTTTTAATCTAAACAAAACCCAAAGTCTAAACGATGCCCTAAGGGCTGTATATATGGAGGAAGAGGGGGGAATTTCGTGGCCCTTGGTGGAGGGGTCCGAAATCAACCCTATCTCTTGTTTCCCCACACATACGGACTCTAAAAATAGCCTGTACTTATGTATTTCGAAATTACATGGGCCTGGCCCAATAATAAGGTGACGCAGCACCTAAAATAGTCTCGGGACGAAATTTATGAAGTAGCATCTTGTATATTTCGTCCAAGGCTTCATGCACCCATTATGGTGGCTTCAAAGTCCTGAAATCATCACTTGTAACTCCGTTCTTGTTCCCCTTGCGCATGCCATCATCTTCATGCTTGTTCTTGCTCCAATGTTCATCCTTCTCCAAGCTAGGCCCTTCATTTGTAAGCAAAACAAATGTATCCAATTTAGGCAGCATCATATTCTCATGAACATTAGAATCATTACCAAGAAACGAAAGTACCTGGTAATTTAGTTGGCGTGCACGAGCTCTAGTAATTGGTCCAGTATGTATAGCAGCAGGGGCTGTGGGTGTAACTATTGTATTGATGTCCTCATCATCCTCCCCTTCTTGAAATGAAGTCGTCCTCGGCGTTGCTTAATCTGAAATGTGGCTAACAAAAGAGACAAGGTGTACATGTTGTATATGTATATGTCATCCATTTTTACTTCCCTTGATTTTTGCATATATGACACATGAATAGATGAGTAACTTGCATAGTCCATCAAATCTAAAGCCAAAAAATTAGCACAAGAAGTAGAAGGCATGAAAATATTGCAACTCAGTTTGCACATATAAGTGAAGCTCTTACTCATTTCAAAAGATTGACAATGTTCATCATTAAACCATCCCAACATTGGTGAATAAACCTTACTTGCATCAAATTTACATGCTACAACATGCTTAAATAAGCAAACATGCAATAAGTCATTCAACACAGAATCATCACCAAGATTAGAGGTCATATCAAAATGATTAAACATTGGTTCTTTTGCATCAATAGTTAATTCAATGGGTGCACTCAAAATTGTTGGTATTTCAGTTCTTTGATCACATGGCAAAGTCAAATTATCAACGTAGTCCTCTAAAATAGGTGGTGTGATCAAAGTAGTGGGTAGCTCATCAGATGGTGCATTCAAATTGACAAGGCATTCATCATTCTCATGTAGAGATGGAAGATCAGTACCTTTGTCATTACCTCTTATGATCAACTCAGATGATGTAGCCACTCTCGGGGCCGATGTGTCACATGGTGGAGGCGATGTAGTCCTGATAACAACGGATGTGGTTGTCATAGTATGCCTAGTAGTTGAAGGAACAATCATATCAACTCTTGGAATGTGCACCGTGCGCTTGTTCTCCTCATGGCCAACACGTTGTTTTATTTCCTGTTCAGCTTTGCAAGCAAGATGAAACAAATGGTCCATAGGATAACACTCTTCATGAATTAGTATCTCTTGAATATCACGGTTTAATCCTGCCCAAAATCTATCCATAAAATCATCTTCACTTTCTTCTAAAGAGGAATGCAACAAGGTAGTTTGTAAATCATCATAATATTTTGTTACAGTTTCACTACCTTGTTTTAAGTGTTGCAACTTCTTAATCATGTCACGAGTATAATAAGCAGGGACGAAAGTATGTCGCAGGCAAGTTTCAAATCATCCCAAGTAGTAGGTATATAATCAGGGTGTAACCGACAATATTCACTCCACCAAACCAAAGCATAACCAGTGAAAGAACCAACCACAACCTTAACCTTTTTATGTTCATCGAAATTATGGGAAGCAAATATATTTTTTACGTCGAACTCCCATTCAATATATAAAGCAGGTTTAAAACGGCCATTAAATGGTGGTATAGATACATTAACCTGATCATGTGCATTTGGATGTTTGTGCACCTCTCGTGACGGTTGTGGTATTTGCAAAGGTGGTGGCACGTCTCCCGCGATCGACAAAGCCCATGAATTGACTCTGGATCCTGTCATGATTAGTAGAACAAGAAACAAAACCCAAAAATAATGTTCCTATAACTACTAGTATGTGGTGGTAAAATGCTCACAGTAAAGCAAATATCAATGTCTCACAAGTTCTTACCATGCAGCAGGCGGTGATCGGCAACTAGCGGTGTCAAGTAACTCCGAATATTGAGTAAAGCGATTGCCAGGGGAGCGTACGTATACACGGTGTAGAAATATGTGGAGCTGGGTTGGCTATATATGGTAGCAAAAGATTAGCAATAATCAATTCAAAGATGCAATGTTGAATAAACGCTCAACGACGGTACTGTGCTGGTCCTAGGCTAGACCGGACTAGAGACGCGAGCCTAGAACACTAATGAGGTCACGGCGTAGCACAACTAGCATCAATGAAGGATACTAAGTAGCTCTTGACAGTAAGATATAAGTGAAGATCACAATGGCAGTGAAGATAATGATGAAAAACAACTGCCAAGCAGGATATACAACAACTCTCTCTCCAACTTTCCTCTTGAAAAGTTTGAGACAATTTTCTGATAAATTCTTTCAAAGAATGCTAGTAACTCAAGCTTTCCAATGCAAAAAGAATCACTCAATTCCGAGTTGATATGAGGAGTCAAAGAATTCTAAAACTGGCCTGAAAAATTGGAAAAAGTTGTGTTCGCGAACTTCGGAGGGCAAAAAGACCTATTTAGAAGCCGATTTTGAGGTGTCAAATATTGAACTAGCTTCTGCAACTATTTAGATGCGGCTCGTTGCTAGCTTCAATTTGAGTACTCACGGAGCCAAAACGGACTTCGTATGAGGAAGATACACCTGTTTTACTGAACAGTGCGCAAAACAGATTCCAATCCGAATTCAGGTACGAGATTGATTCTAGATAGATCCAATTTTTTTTTCTTCTCTTTTTTTTTCTCACGCTTTTTTTTTCTTTTTCTTCTCCTTTTTTTCTCTGACTTTTTTTTCTCTCGTTTTTTTTCTCTCTTTTTTTCTCCCTCTTTCCAAAACAAACTAGATCTCAACTATTATTATGACAATGAATGGTGGGTAGCACGTGGTGGAAATTGATGAATGGGTGGTGGACAGCGGAAGAGATAATGATGCAGCGGTGGCGTGATTAATGTGAACAGAACTCGAAACTCTAAACGAACTAGACACTAAGACCAGCAACTCGACACGACGATGCAACTGATAATTCAACTATGCAAGCAATGAAAAGAAAATTGCAAAGGCTCAGATTGGCTTGGACCAAGGATGAATAGATCTAACTCTTTTTTGTGGCTTTTTCTTGGACAATAGGTAAGAAAATAAATCTAATCTAGGAAAACTGGAAATTCTCACCGAGCAACCTGAAAACTGATACCACTTGATAGAGGCGGGGGTGTCCCGATCTTTCGATGAGATGATAATTATCGATTTGGTGAAGATGACTTTGACGATCCGACTACAAACGTGCACGACGTTGCGCCTTAGCAATCGCTAAACCAACTCCGAAAGGTTATTGACCACGCTGGAGCACAATCAACCTGACCACGAAGGTCTATTCCTGCAAGCAATCGAAGAACAAGCAAGAATATGATAAAAGCAATCTGAATATTGCGAGTATATATGAAGTATTGATAAAGGTGGGGATCCGTAAGCGGTCTTGGTCTGGTTGTTGGACACAAACGAAGTACACGAAGTTGCAATGGCTAACTTTTAACTAAACAAATCCCAAGGAAAAGCTACTAGATGGATCTACTTATATAGGAGCAAGGGGTGGCGGCCAAGGAGGTGGGAGGACGTCCCAAGGCAGCCTAAAACTAAATCTAGGTCGTACAAGGCCAATGGGCCCAAGTGGAGGTGATGTAACACCTTTGCACTTGTAGTTTGACTCGGATTCTGCTGCAGCATCAGATTGTTTCGTCCACAACTCAACGCTCCGGACGAATTTGAAGGTGACTCCAATTGGGTTGGAAAGTGCACGAAATCTAGTTTCCAACAAAAAAAGAATCACCCAATTCGGAGTCCGTATGAAAAACTTGTGTGCGTTTTGAGTCAGGTATGTCTGTGCAGTCCGAATCTGAATCCAGAACGTGAGAGACTTGGACTCTATCTTCTCTTGGGACAAAAGTGACGTGAGAGAACTTTTTGGACAGCAAATAAACATCTCTTTCTTCCTTATCTTCATATGTGGATTGTACAAATGTCCCATACACCTGCAATTAGACAAAACACAAAAGTGTGTGAAGTATTTTTGTTCTGGATAACATAAATAGATTATTGAATAGTTTGCACTAGAAATCACCTGACAAATATGCATATATGCAATATTTTTGGTCATATCCCAGATAGTCATGTCCTCATCAGTGAAGGCTTCTTCCTGTGCGGTACCCCAAAGAAAAGGCACATCTTTCTTTGTAAGCTCATTGAGAGGTGCAGCAATGGTGCTGAAATCTCTCACAAAACGCCTATAGAATCCAGCGAGGCCAAGAAAACTCCTCACTTGTGTGACCGTTTTGGGTTGCGGCCAACTCTCAATAGCTTCAATCTTGGCTTTATCAACTTCAATTCCCTGTGGAGTAACAACATAGCCAAGAAAAGATACTCGGTCGGTGCAAAAGGTGCACTTCCCAAGGTTACCAAACAAACGTGCATCACGTAGAGCAATAAAAACAACACGTAAATGTTCCAAATGTTCTTCCAAAGATCTGCTATAAATCAATATGTCATCAAAGTAAACTACCACAAATCGTCCAATGAAAGCACGTAAAACTTCGTTCATTAATCTCATGAAAGTACTAGGTGCATTAGTTAACCCAAAAGGCATGACTAACCACTCATATAATCCAAACTTAGCTTTGAATGTTGTTTTCCATTCATCTCCCAATTTCATACGAATTTGATGGTATCCACTACGTAAATCAACTTTGGAGAATATTGTAGAGCCACTCAATTCATCAAGCATATCATCTAGCCTAGGAATAGGATGACGATAACGAATAGTAATATTATTAATGCCTCTACAATCAACACACATACGTGATGTACCATCCTTTTTCGGCACTAGAATAATAGGAACAGCACAAGGACTAAGGGATTCGCGTATATAACCTTTGTCGAGAAGCTCTTGTACTTGACGCATAATCTCCTTCGTCTCCTCTGGATTGGTACGGTATGGTGCACGGTTTGGCAGTGAAGCACCGGGAATTAAGTCAATCTGATGCTCAATCCCTCGAATAGGCGGTAATCCCGGTGGCACGTCTTGTGGAAAGACGTCAGCGAACTCCTCCAAAATGTTAGTGACAGCAGGAGGCAAAGAGGAAGGCACGTCCTCGAATGAAAATAATGCCTCTTTGCACACAAAAGCATAGCAAACAGATTTGCTGAAATCTAGCTCATCAATATCAGATTTGGTGGCAAATAAACATGCACTTTTCAATTTAATTTCAGAAGCAACACTAGATGGTTTATTATTAGGCTTCATTTGTTGCTCAAATTCTTTTGCCACAATCTGATTTTCACTCTTATTCTTCTCCTGTTGTGCTTTATTAGCTCTATTAATATCATCTTTCAAAATGGAATCAGGAGTCATAGGAAGCAAAGTAATATTTTTATCCTTATGAACAAGAGTATAGTGATTGTTTCTACCATGGTGTACAGAATTTTTATCAAATTGCCATGGTCTACCAAGTAATAAGGAACATGCTTGTGATAGAGGCAAAGGTGTCCCGTCTTTCGATGAGATGGTGGATTTCGCTTTGGTCAAAGTCGACTTTGACGATCCGACTACGAACGTGCGAGGACGTCGCGCCTTAGCAATCGCTAAACCAACTCCGAGAGGTTATTGACCACGCCGGAGCACGATCAACCTGACCACGAGGGTCTGTTTCCTGCGAGCAAACGAAGAACAAGCAAGAAACTAAGATTGCAATCTGGATATTGCGAATATAAGATGGAAGCTTTATTGATCAAGGTGGGGTTCTGTGACGCCTTTGTCTGGTCGTTGAACACAAACGAAGTACGCGAAGTTGCAGCTATGGCGAACTTTTAATCTAAACAAAACCCAAAGTCTAAACGATGCCCTAAGGGCTGTATATATGGAGGAAGAGGGGGGAATTTCGTGGCCCTTGGTGGAGGAGTCCGAAATCAACCCTATCTCTTGTTTCCCCACACATACGGACTCTAAAAATAGCCTATACTTATGTATTTCGAAATTACATGGGCCTGGCCCAATAATAAGGTGACGCGGCACCTAAAATAGCCTCGGGACGAAATTTATGAAGTGGCATCTTGTATATTTCGTCCAAGGCTTCATGCACCCATTATGGTGGCTTCAAAGTCCTGAAATCATCACTTGTAACTCCATTCTTGTTCCCCTTGCGCATGCCATCATCTCCATGCTTGTTCTTGCTCCAATGTTCATCCTTCTCCAAGCTAGGCCCTTCATTTGTAAGCAAAACAAATGTATCCAATTTAGGCAGCATCATATTCTCATGAACATTAGAATCATTACCAAGAAACGAAAGTACCTGGTAATTTAGTTGGCGTGCACGAGCTCTAGTAATTGGTCCAGTATGTATAGCAGCAGGGGCTGTGGGTGTAACAATTGTATTGATGTCCTCATCAATACACATGCAAAACTAGTGAAAGTACAAACAGCAGCAGCAACTCGTCTCTCCTCAGGATATTGTAAACATGTAAATCGTTGTTCAGTTTCTAACTCCCAAGTAAGATATATATCAGGAACATATCTACCCTCAAATGGTGGAATATTCAATTTCAGTTTAGGAATATGGACATCATCTCGTACCTGAGGTGGTGGTGCAGGCCTACCATTACGAATATATACCTGAGGTCGACCTGCTGGTGGTGGTGCTGGTGGCTGCTCGTAGATCTGATTTTGATCAACCTCATCCTCATAATCGCCCGCATACTCATCATCCTCCTGGGTACCAGCAACAGCAGTAGCAGGAGCCACAGAAGTATCAACAGCAGCACCAACAGTTTGGCCAAACGCAAGAGGAACACGGCTCGCTCGGCGAAGGTCTATTTGGCGACGTGGAGGTAGTCATTGTTGTTGTTGTTGGAGAGGTGCGTTAGGTGCAGCGGGTGGTGGTGGTGGAAGACGCGCGAGCAATTCATTAAATCTGTTATCGAGCTTTGTTTCGAACGTCTTCTCAAGGCCAGTGATCTTCTCCATGGCTTCTTCAAAATTGTTCAGCACATCTTGCACCTGTTCAGTCATCATTTGCTGAAACTTATCATGAAGCTCCTTGTTCGATAAATTCTCCCAGTCAATCTCGTCGGCTTGTGATCCTGGCATAGTTAGCAGCAATAGAAACACACAAGAATATGATCCTACAGACTACGAACAAGTGGTGGTGGTGGGTGTCACAAATCCGTCAAGCAAAATTCAAATTCTTACCAGTTCTTACCCAGCAACAGGCGGTGATCGGCAACCGTTGTAGTCAAAACTCTCAAAGCTTGGATAGAGCGATTACCAGGGAGAGTCAAACGCACGACGTAGATGTATGTGGAGCTGGGAAGGCTTATACTATGGAAGCAAAAAGGGTCAGCAATAATCAATTCAGAGATGCAAAGTTGAATAAACGCTCAACGACGGTACTGTGCTGGTCCTAGGCTAGACTGTGCTAGAGACGCGAGCCTAGAACACCAACAAAATCACGGCGCGGCACGTAAACAAGGGAAAAGCACACCCTGAATTTTTTTTTCGCTCTTTTTTTTGCGAAAAATCACTATAATGGCGAGTGTCTCAAAACTCTTCCTAGCTCAAACTGACAGGATGGGCACGAAATTTTTCGACCATTTTTTTTTTCGACTGCCCGGACCCAAAAACTGGAAACGGGTCAAAAAAAACTTCCTATAATGGCCCCTGTCTCAAAACACTCAGAAACACCTAAAAATAGGATAGCCAGAAATTTTTTCGAAAAATGCGTTTTCGAAAAATTTTGGGCCTAAACGGAGCGTGGCTACCCGACTCTTTTTTTTTCCGAAACCTACTCCGGCAAGGAAACACGAATCGGAAACTAGATGGATCCCGAAAACAAACCTAATAAGCAAGGAACTCGGATTGGTGGTGGATATATGGTGGTGGTATATGGCAGCGATGGTGGTATATGGCAGCGGTGGTAATATATGGATATGGATCGGTGGTGGTATATGGATACGGATTGGTGGTGGTATATGGATACCGATTCGGAGCCGTGGTGGTAGGTGACAGGGGCGATGATGATGGTGCGGTGGCGGCGTGACAACTTATGACCAGAACTCGAAACTCTAAAAGACTAACTCTAAGACCAGCAACTAGACACGACGATGCAACCGCGAATTCAACAAAGCAAAACCCTAAAAAGATTATGCAAAGGCTCAGATTGGTTCGGATATGATGAACTAACCCTAATTTTTTATGGCTTTTTCGTGGACTGTAGGTATGAAGAACAGACTCGATCTAAACTACGAAAAACTGTAAAATCTCACCGAGCAACCTGGAAATCTGATACCACTTGATAGAGGCAAAGCTGTCCCGTCTTTCGATGAGATGATGGATATCGCTTTGGTGGAAGTCGACTTTGACGATCCGACTACGAACGTGCGAGGACGTCGCGCCTTAGCAATCGCTAAACCAACTCCGAGAGGTTATTGACCACGCCGGAGCATGATCAACCTGACCACGAGGGTCTGTTTCCTGCGAGCAAACGAAGAACAAGCAAGAAACTGAGATTGCAATCTGGATATTGCGAATATAAGATGAAAGCTTTATTGATCAAGGTGGGGTTCTGTGACGCCTTTGTCTGGTCGTTGAACACAAACGAAGTACGCGAAGTTGCAGCTATGGCGAACTTTTAATCTAAACAAAACCCAAAGTCTAAACGATGCCCTAAGGGCTGTATATATGGAGGAAGAGGGGGAATTTCGTGGCCCTTGGTGGAGGGGTCCGAAATCAACCCTATCTCTTGTTTCCCCACACATACGGACTCTAAAAATAGCCTATACTTATGTATTTCGAAATTACATGGGCCTGGCCCAATAATAAGGTGACGCAGCACCTAAAATAGCCTCGGGACGAAATTTAGGAAGTGGCATCTTGTATATTTCGTCCAAGGCTTCATGCACCCATTATGGTGGCTTCAAAGTCCTGAAATCATCACTTGTAACTCCGTTCTTGTTCCCCTTGCGCATGCCATCATCTCCATGCTTGTTCTTGCTCCAATGTTCATCCTTCTCCAAGCTAGGCCCTTCATTTGTAAGCAAAACAAATGTATCCAATTTAGGCAGCATCATATTCTCATGAACATTAGAATCATTACCAAGAAACGAAAGTACCTGGTAATTTAGTTGGCGTGCACGAGCTCTAGTAATTGGTCCAGTATGTATAGCAGCAGGGGCTGTGGGTGTAACAATTGTATTGATGTCCTCATCAACGAGGGTCTGTTTCCTGCGAGCAAACGAAGAACAAGCAAGAAACTAAGATTGCAATCTGGATATTGCGAATATAAGATGAAAGCTTTATTGATCAAGGTGGGGTTCTGTGACGCCTTTGTCTGGTCGTTGAACACAAACGAAGTACGCGAAGTTGCAGCTATGGCGAACTTTTAATCTAAACAAAACCCAAAGTCTAAACGATGCCCTAAGGGCTATATATATGGAGGAAGAGGGGGGGGAATTTCGTGGCCCTTGGTGGAGGGGTCCGAAATCAACCCTATCTCTTGTTTCCCCACACATACGGACTCTAAAAATAGCCTATACTTATGTATTTCGAAATTACATGGGCCTGGCCCAATAATAAGGTGACGCAGCACCTAAAATAGCCTCGGGACGAAATTTATGAAGTGGCATCTTGTATATTTCGTCCAAGGCTTCATGCACCCATTATGGTGGCTTCAAAGTCCTGAAATCATCACTTGTAACTCCGTTCTTGTTCCCCTTGCGCATGCCATCATCTCCATGCTTGTTCTTGCTCCAATGTTCATCCTTCTCCAAGCTAGGCCCTTCATTTGTAAGCAAAACAAATGTATCCAATTTAGGCAGCATCATATTCTCATGAACATTAGAATCATTACCAAGAAACGAAAGTACCTGGTAATTTAGTTGGCGTGCACGAGCTCTAGTAATTGGTCCAGTATGTATAGCAGCAGGGGCTGTGGGTGTAACAATTGTATTGATGTCTTCATCAACGAGCCTTCTTGAGGGAAGCTCCGGTTTGCAAGAAGCTTACACCAAAGCTTGTCCCAATTCGGCCAAAAAATTTACCGCAGCATGTTGGTGCCATGTTATGACACCATGCCAAGTTTCCTGATTTTCAGGCGTGTTTTGGGATTACAGGAATTAAAAAACCAAGTTTCTCAATCTTTCCTGCCGAGCCACGACGCCCAAATGTTTGAATTTCACTCCCATCTCTTGCATGGGACCTAGAAATTCACCCAAGGACACACATGTGATTTTTCAAACAACTTTAGTGCACTGGAGCATGTGCTTGTAGTTCAAATTTGAATTATGCACATTAAATGCGTAAAAACTTAATTAATGCATGAAAAAGGCCAAACGAACCCAGAATAATTCTGAAATTTAGCATGGTACTTCTATTTGGTCTAATCTGCCTGTGTAAAAAAATTAAGGCGGGAGAAGGCAGTGTACATATGTCGTTTCGCACACGGAGGTGACACGTTCCCTCTCGGAACCACGAGCCTTCTTGAGGGAAACTCCAGTTTGCAAGAAGCTTACACCAAAGCTTGTCCCAATTCGGCCAAAAAAATTACCGCAACATGTTGGTGCCATGTCATGACACCATGCCAAGTTTCATGATTTTCAGGCGTGTTTTGGAATTACAGGAATTAAGAAACCAAGTTTCTCAATCTTTCCGGCCGAGCCACGACGCCCGAATGTTTGAATTTCACTCTCATCTCTTGCATGGGACCTAGAAATTCACCCAAGGACGCACATGTGATTTTTCAAACAACTTTGGTGTATTAGAGCATGTGCTTGTAGTTCAAATTTGAATTATGCACATTAAATGCCCAAAAACTCAATTAATGCATAAAAATGCCAAACGAACCCAGAATAATTCCAAATTTAAACACGACACTCATGTACTAGTTGCATGTTCACTGTACGTAAATGTTCTAGCAATTTAAACATCATCCTTTCCCTCCGTAACACCATTTCATCTTTCAAAATATAATGAAAAAATCAGGTATACCACAAACAGTTTACTAGAAAGAATCGTGTGGGTGCGATATAAAATATCTTGGCGCACCGTCTTGTCTGGCTTACGCAGGAAGCTTCGTCGTCTACAGTCCACCGCCCCCGCTTGAACCATACTTGCGTGCCAGTTTCTCGCGGCACCGATCGAAATTTTTTGGCCATCGCGGAAATATCTATCTCCCCGCCCCTCCCCCCTACCAAAAGCCACATTTCCACTGTTCCTCCTTGCTTTCCAAGTTCAAACTTTCACTGTTGCTTACTGGCAGCTCATCCTACTCGCCGGCGACCCTTCTTCTTGCAGCGCCGCCTCCTCGCCGGCTACCCTTCTTCGTGCAGCGCCGCCTCCTCACCGGCGACCCTTCATCCTGCAGCGCCACCTCCTCACCGGCGACCCTTCTTCTTGCTGCGCGGCCTCCTTGCCGCCGCCCCTTCTTCTTGCTGCACGGACTCGTCGATATGGTCAGGTAATCCACACCCCACCCACACCATCCTCCTCCTTTCCCGTCCCACATGCCCCGACCGACGGAGTGACACCTTCAACCGAAATCGCTGCCCCCCTCCTCCAATTAAGCGCCGCCCACAACCATTTTACCCGCAGTATAACGTGGAGTTGAGTAGCATGCGGCCGCACACGCGAACGAGGTTGCTATGGCTGCCATGTGTGTCGACCACCAGATCTTGGAGGAGCACCTCGTCTTCGAGGCCACCGTCGACACCGCCACGCGGTTGTCTACTTTAAAATACAGTCTGTGATGTTTTCTCGAGGCCACCACCAGTGCCTTCTAGTGATTTGTCCTCTGTAATGTTAATATGCAATCTGATGTTCAGTTAACAGTTTGGTCCTCTGAAATGTAATGTTCAGTTAACACTTTGGTCCAACAATTGCTACATTTCATAGTATTGTCCTCAAGCATTCTTTGGTTTGTTAACTGTCTTATCTTCTAGTACATGTTTCTATTCTGCAATGTCGTGCTCAGTTAACTATTTTGGTTCATTTGGTCTGCTGTCCATTTAACTATTTGGTTTAGTTCTGCAATTTGATTTTCATTTGCTGCGGGTACAATTTTGTATTGTTATCCATGTGACACCAATCGGATTTGGCTGTACTCAATACATATTCTACTGATAGTATGGCAACTCTCAGTTAACCTGATCAAGTCTTCCTTATGTGTGTTGCGGGGAAACAATGGGAGACACTGCGGTTTACCATCGAGGTTTGTTCAAGCAGGGTCCTTTGGCTAATAGCACATTATTGTGCAATTGCAGGAATCATTCTAATATTTAGGTTTCTTACAATTTGGTCTTGCACATGTAGGTCCTACTGTGAGAGGCTTAGACCCACTGTTTGACCCATTTTGTATAAGGGGAAATGAGATGTCCATGAATATCAGTCAAGTCAAGAAACTTGGAAAGATTGTTAGGATGAAGAAACTTGCGACGAATAACAGCAAGATATTTGTTTGCACAATGAAGAAGACATCAGTCAACTATAGGATGGTACCAACTCTTTTACCTTGTTTTTACCTCTTGCACCATTTCAGAATTTACAACAGCGATTTATGCATAGCTTTGTTTTCAGTACTTTTCAAAGCAGTTCACCGATGATTACCTCTCAAACCACCTGCATGGTCAAGAGGCGAGGAAGGTATTCATTCACCAGCCACGGTACAATATTGAAGTCTTTCTGAAGAGGACGAAGGTTGGGCGGGCAATTATCCATAGCCACTGGCCTAAAGTTGCAAGGACATTCAACATCACTGAAGGCTCAATATTTGCCTTCCGCTTCTACAGTTTCCCAGATGAGATTCATCTCTCTATTTACCGTGTATGATGCTACTTTCCAAAGGTTTTTGATGCTGCATGTGAAACTTGGTGATGTTGTGTAATGGTGTAACTGAGTGCCGAAGCTATCTGATGTAATTCGATTATGAAATCCTGGTTGCTTTTATACGGATATGAAATATCTGGCATGTTTTATAAGAAATATCAGTTTGATTAGTACATGGATTATCAATAATAGGCTAGTTACCCTGCTTATTGGGGTTTTCTATTGCAAACGGTTAATTAGACATCACCGTGGGCGATGAACTCAAACAACCCGCACGGTTTCTAGAAAGTAGGCGTGTTCGATCAACTAACAATCACACATGGCTTCCGGTAGCGAACTATTTGCGTTAGGCCACCTTGCACAAACGTTTCCACACAAAGAACTGTGTATGATATACATACCTACGGAAATATTTTTCCAGGATTCACCGTGTGGGATGTACATACCTACGGAAATGATTTTCTGGGATTCACCGTGTGGGATGTACATACCTATGGAAATGATTTCCTCGGCTTCACCGTGTGGGATGTACATACCTACGGAAATGATTTTCTCGGATTACCGTGTGGGATGTACATACCTACAAAAATGATTAGGTTTCGATGCCTCGCCCGATCGCACACGGCCCCAGCCTGGGTCCCAGGAGGGCCTATCCCTGACGATTTCTGGGTCGTGTGGGAAGGACACCCTATCGCACACACTCACTTGGCGACGGTTCCAAATGTCCTCGCGAAAAGGGGTTACAAACCATTTGTTTAGCACATCGTTGTACCAGTAATGATTTCCTAACCATAGACATGAGTTGCCATTTGATAACGATATCACATCATTAGGAGAATGATGTGATGGACAGGACCCAACCATAAGCTTAGCAACAGATCATATCGCTTAGTTTATTTGCTATAGCTTTCTTCATGTGAAGAATGAGCTCCTTGGACCATGAGATCATGCCACTCCCGGATACTGGAGGAATGACTTGTGTTCTATCAAACGTCACTTCATATCTGGGTGATCATAAAGGTGCTCTAAAGGTATCTTTGATGGTGTCTGTTGGGTTGTATGGATCGAGACTAGGATTTGTCACTCCGTGTGACAGAGAAATATCTCTAGGCCCTCTTGGTAATACAACATCATAAGAATCTTCATGTGACTAATCAGTTTAGTCAGAGGATCTTGTATTACGGAATGAGTAAACAGAATTGCCGGTAACGAGATTGAACTAGGTATGGAGATAGAAATGATCGAATATCGGGCAAGTAACATATTGCCGCACGAAGGAAATTGATAGAGGCAAAGGTGTCCCGTCTTTCGATGAGATGGTGGATTTCGCTTTGGTGGAAGTCGACTTTGACGATCCGACTATGAACGTGCGAGGACGTCGCGCCTTAGCAATCGCTAAACCAACTCCGAGAGGTTATTGACCACGCCGGAGCACGATCAACCTGACCACGAGGGTCTGTTTCCCGCGAGCAAACGAAGAACAAGCAAGAAACTAAGATTGCAATCTGGATATTGCGAATATAAGATGAAAGCTTTATTGATCAAGGTGGGGTTCTGTGACGCCTTTGTCTGGTCGTTGAACACAAACGAAGTACGCGAAGTTGCAGCTATGGCGAACTTTTAATCTAAACAAAACCCAAAGTCTAAACGATGCCCTAAGGGCTGTATATATGGAGGAAGAGGGGGGAATTTCGTGGCCCTTGGTGGAGGAGTCCGAAATCAACCCTATCTCTTGTTTCCCCACACATACGGACTCTAAAAATAGCCTATACTTATGTATTTCGAAATTACATGGGCCTGGCCCAATAATAAGGTGACGCAGCACCTAAAATAGCCTCGGGACGAAATTTATGAAGTGGCATCTTGTATATTTCGTCGAAGGCTTCATGCACCCATTATGGTGGCTTCAAAGTCCTGAAATCATCACTTGTAACTCCGTTCTTGTTCCCCTTGCGCATGCCATCATCTCCATGCTTGTTCTTGCTCCAATGTTCATCCTTCTCCAAGCTAGGCCCTTCATTTGTAAGCAAAACAAATGTATCCAATTTAGGCAGCATCATATTCTCATGAACATTAGAATCATTACCAAGAAACGAAAGTACCTGGTAATTTAGTTGGCGTGCACGAGCTCTAGTAATTGGTCCAGTATGTATAGCAGCAGGGGCTGTGGGTGTAACAATTGTATTGATGTCCTCATCAGATAGCATATTTGTTGTCGTGGATAGATTCTCGAAAATGGCACACTTTATACCATGTCATAAAAGCGATGATGCTGTTAATGTTGCTGATTTGTTCTTTCGTGAAATTATTCGCTTGCATGGTGTGCCAAATACTATTGTTTCAGATCGTGATACTAAATTTCTTAGCCACTTTTGGAGATGTTTATGGGCTAAGTTGGGGACTAAACTGCTTTTTAGTACTACTTGTCACCCCCAAACTGATGGACAAACTGAAGTAGTCAATAGAACGTTGTCTACTATGCTTAGGGCTGTTTTGAAGAATAATAAGAAAATGTGGGAGGAATGCTTGCCTCATATTGAATTTGCTTATAATCGTTCATTGCATTCTACTACTAAGATGTGCCCTTTTGAAGTTGTGTATGGTTTCCTACCTCATGCACCTATTGATTTGTTGCCTCTTCCATCTTCGGAGAAGGTTAATTTTGATGCTAAACAACGTGCTGAATTGATTTTAAAAATGCATGAGTTAACTAAGGAAAACATTGAGCGCATGAATGCTAAATATAAACTTGCTGGAGATAAGGGTAGGAAACATGTTGTGTTTGCACCTGGAGATCTTGTTTGGTTACATTTGCGTAAGGATAGATTTCCTGATTTGTGCAAATCAAAGTTAATGCCACGTGCTGATGGTCCCTTTAAGGTGTTAGAGAAAATAAATGATAATGCATATAAACTTGAGCTGCCTGCAGATTTTGGGGTTAGTCCCACTTTTAACATTGCAGATTTGAAGCCTTATTTGGGTGAGGAAGATGAACTTCCGTCGAGGACGACTTCATTTCAAGAAGGGGAGGATGATGAGGACATCAATACAATTGTTACACCACAACCCCTGCTGCTATACATACTGGACCAATTACTAGAGCTCGTGCACGCCAACTAAATTACCAGGTACTTTCGTTTCTTGGTAATGATTCTAATGTTCATGAGAATATGATGCTGCCTAAATTGGATACATTTGTTTTGCTTACAAATGAAGGGCCTAGCTTGGAGAAGGATGAACATTGGAGCAAGAACAAGCATGGAGATGATGGCATGCGCAAGGGGAACAAGAATGGAGTTACAAGTGATGATTTCAGGACTTTGAAGCCACCATAATGGGTGCATGAAGCCTTGGACGAAATATACAAGATGCCACTTCATAAATTTCGTCCCGAGGCTATTTTAGGTGCTGCGTCACCTTATTATTGGGCCAGGCCCATGTAATTTCGAAATACATAAGTATAGGCTATTTTTAGAGTCCGTATGTGTGGGGAAACAAGAGATAGCGTTGATTTCGGACCCCTCCACCAAGGGCCACGAAATTCCCCCCTCTTCCTCCATATATACAGCCCTTAGGGCATCGTTTAGACTTTGGGTTTTGTTTAGATTAAAAGTTCGCCATAGCTGCAACTTCGCGTACTTCGTTTGTGTTCAACGACCAGACAAAGGCGTCACAGAACCCCACCTTGATCAATAAAGCTTTCATCTTATATTCGCAATATCCAGATTGCAATCTTAGTTTCTTGCTTGTTCTTCGTTTGCTCGCAGGAAACAGACCCTCGTGGTCAGGTTGATCGTGCTCCGGCGTGGTCAATAACCTCTCGGAGTTGGTTTAGCGATTGCTAAGGCGCGACGTCCTCGCACGTTCGTAGTCGCATCGTCAAAGTCGACTTCCACCAAAGCGAAATCCACCATCTCATCGAAAGACGGGACACCTCCGCCTCTATCACAACTTCAAAAGGGCACATCTTAGTAGTAGAATGCAATGAACGATTATAAGCAAATTCAATATGAGGCAAGCATTCCTCCCACATTTTCTTATTATTCTTCAAAACAGCCCTAAGCATAGTAGACAACGTTCTATTGACTACTTCAGTTTGTCCATCAGTTTGGGGGTGACAAGTAGTACTAAAAAGCAGTTTAGTCCCCAACTTAGCCCATAAACATCTCCAAAAGTGGCTAAGAAATTTAGTATCACGATCTGAAACAATAGTATTTGGCACACCATGCAAGCGAATAATTTCACGAAAGAACAAATCAGCAACATTAACAGCATCATCGCTTTTATGACATGGTATAAAGTGTGCCATTTTCGAGAATCTATCCACGACAACAAATATGCTATCCCTCCCCTTCTTTGTTCGAGGTAAACCTAAAACAAAGTCCATAGATATATCCTCCCAAGGAACACTAGGTACAGGCAAAGGCATATATAAACCATGAGGATTGAGTCGTGACTTAGCTTTTTGACATGTAGTGCATCGAGCAATAAAACGCTCAACATCCCCTCTCATCTTTGGCCAAAAGAAATGTGTAGCAAGTACGTCCTCCGTCTTCTTCACGCCAAAATGTCCCATTAATCCTCCTCCATGCGCTTCCTGCAACAACAAAAGACGAACGGAGCTAGCTGGAATGCATAGCTTGTTAGCACGAAACACAAATCCATCGTTAACGAAAAACTTGTTCCACATTCTTCCTTCTTTACAATTCTGCATTACATCTTTAAAATCAGCATCATGCACATATTGATCTTTGATGGTCTCCAAACCAAATATTTTGAAGTCAAGTTGTGAAAGCATAGTATAGCGACGAGACAATGCATCAGCAATAACATTTTCTTTTCCCTTCTTGTGTTTAATGACATAAGGGAAAGTCTCAATGAATTCAACCCATTTAGCATGTCTACGATTCAGTTTAGCTTGACTTTTAATATGTTTCAAAGATTCATGATCAGAATGTATAACAAATTCTTTGGGCCATAAATAATGTTGCCATGTTTCTCAAGTCCGAACAAGAGCATATAATTCTTTATCATAAGTAGAATAATTCAGACTAGGCCCACTCAATTTTTCAGAAAAGTATGCAACAGGTTTGCCATCTTGTAATAACACACCTCCTAATCCAATTCCACTAGCATCACATTCAAGCTCAAAAGTCTTATTAAAATCAGGAAGTTGGAGTAAAGGAGCATGTGTCAACTTATCTTTCAATACCGTGAAGGCTTCTTCCTGTGCGGTACCCCAAACAAAAGGCACATCCTTCTTTGTAAGCTCGTTGAGAGGTGCAGCAATGGTGCTGAAATCTCTCACAAAACGCCTATAGAATCCAGCGAGACCAAGAAAACTCCTCACTTGTGTGACCGTTTTGGGCTGCGGCCAACTCTCAATAGCTTCAATCTTGGCTTTGTCAACTTCAATTCCCTGTGGAGTAACAACATAGCCAAGAAAAGATACTCGGTCGGTGCAAAAGGTGCACTTCCCAAGGTTACCAAACAAACATGCATCACGTAGAGCAATAAAAACAGCACGTAAATGTTCCAAATGTTCTTCCAAAGATCTGCTATAAATCAGTATATCATCAAAATAGACTACCACAAATCGTCCAATGAAAGCACGTAAAACTTCGTTCATTAGTCTCATGAAAGTACTAGGCGCATTAGTTAACCCAAAAGGCATGACTAACCACTCATATAATCCAAACTTAGTTTTAAATGCTGTTTTCCATTCATCTCCCAATTTCATACGTATTTGATGGTATCCACTACGCAAATCAACTTTGGAGAATATTGTAGAGCCACTCAATTCATCAAGCATATCATCTAGCCTAGGAATAGGATGACGATAACGAATAGTAATATTATTAATGCCTCTACAATCAACACACATACGTGATGTACCATCCTTTTTCGGCACTAGAATAATAGGAACAGCACAAGGACTAAGGGATTCGCGTATATAACCTTTGCCGAGAAGCTCTTGTACTTGACGCATAATCTCCTTCGTCTCCTCTGGATTGGTACGGTATGGTGCACGGTTTGGCAGTGAAGCACCGGGAATTAAGTCAATTTGATGCTCAATCCCTCGAATAGGCGGTAATCCCGGTGGCACGTCTTGTGGAAAGACGTCAGCGAACTCCTGCAAAATGTTAGTGACAGCAGGAGGCAAAGAGGAAGGCACGTCCTCGAATGAAAATAATGCCTCTTTGCACACAAAAGCATAGCAAACAGATTTGCTGAAATCTAGCTCATCAATATCAGATTTGGTGGCAAATAAACATGCACTTTTCAATTTAATTTCAGAAGCAACACTAGATGGTTTATTATTAGGCTTCATTTGTTGCTCAAATTCTTTTGCCACAATCTGATTTTCACTCTTATTCGTCTCCTGTTTTGCTTTATTAGCCCTATTAATATCATCTTTCAAAATGGAATCAGGAGTCATAGGAAGCAAAGTAATATTTTTATCCTTATGAACAAGAGTATAGTGATTGTTTCTACCATGGTGTACAGAATTTTAATCAAATTGCCATGGTCTACCAAGTAATAAGGAACATGCTTGCATAGGTACCACATCACAATCAACATAATCAGCATATGTAGAGATACTAAAATGCACACGAACAGTACGTGTTACCTTAACCTTGCCGCTGTTGTTGAACCATTGGATGTAGTAAGGATGTGGATGTGGTCTTGTGGTGAGAGAAAGCTTCTCCACCATCTCCATGCTAGCCAAGTTGTTGCAGCTCCCTCCGTCTATTATGACGCGCACAGAACGTTCCTTCACAACTCCCTTGGTATGGAACAAATTGTGCCTCTGATTTTGCTCAGCTTGTGTGACCTGCACACTCAAAACACGTTGAGCAACTAAACATTCATACCTGTCAGCGTCTTCAGGAGCCATGTATTGCGTCTCATGATCAGAATCATCTCCACCATGTTCTTCACATGTAATAAGAGCCAAAGTCTCCTCATCATAGTCACTAGCGGACTGATATCCACCATCCGCGGTAGCAATCATCACACGCGGAGATTTGCATTCTCTCGCATAATGACCTCCTCCCTTACAACGACGACAAATAATATCACTTGTGTGCCCTGTTGATGCCATGGAAGAAGAAGAACGCTGTGCAGGCCCCGCAGGTGCGCTCTTGGCAGATAATGGTGGTTGTGCCTGTTTTCTTGTATCACGGCTGGAGGTGGCACCGGATGGAGGTGCTGGTGCAGTTGAAGTAGAAGATGCACGTGGTGTCCATGATGAAGGTCGGCCTGCAGAAAAGTTAGTTCGCCCCAATGCTTGTCGATCCTGCACTTCACGTTCAGCTTTACAAGCAAGATGGAATAAACGAGTGATATTAGTATACTCCTTATAGTCTAGAATGGTCTGAATCTCTCTATTTAATCCACCCAGAAAACGTGCAAGCATAGCTTCATTCTCCTCAACAATGCCACATCTAATCATGCCAGTTTGTAATTCCTGATAATATTCTTCTACAGAATTTTTCCCTTGTCTTAAACGCTGCAATTTTTTAAGCAATTCACGTTGATAATATGGTGGAACCCAACGCGTACGCATAGCAGTTTTCAAAGCAGCCCAAGTAGTTGGAATAGGATATAATCTACAATGTTCAGACCACCATACACATGCAAAACTAGTGAAAGCATAAACAGCAGCAGCAACTCGTCTCTCCTCAGGATATTGTAAACATGTAAATCGTTGTTCAGTTTCTAACTCCCAAGTAAGATATATATTGATAGAGGCGAGGGTGTCCCGATCTTTCGATGAGATGATAACTATCGATTTGGTGGAGACGACTTTGACGGTCCGACTACAAACGTGCACGACGTTGCGCCTTAGCAATCGCTAAACCAATCTCCTGAGGTTACTGACGATGCCGGAAGCACGGTCAGCCTGACCACGAAGGTCTATTCCTGCAAGCAATCGAAGAACGAGCAAGAATATGATAAAGCAATCTGAATATCGCAAATATATATGAAGTATTGATAATGGTGGGGATCCGGAAGCGGTCTTGGTCTGGTCGTTGGACACAAACAAAGTACACGAAGTTGCAATGGCTAACTTTTAACTAAACAAATTCCAAAGTCTAAACGATGCCCTAAGGGCTGTATATATGGAGGAAGAGGGGGGAATTTCGTGGCCCTTGGTGGAGGGGTCCGAAATCAACCCTATCTCTTGTTTCCCCACACATACGGACTCTAAAAATAGCCTATACTTATGTATTTCGAAATTACATGGGCCTGGCCCAATAATAAGGTGACGCAGCACCTAAAATAGCCTCGGGACGAAATTTATGAAGTGGCATCTTGTATATTTCGTCCAAGGCTTCATGCACCCATTATGGTGGCTTCAAAGTCCTGAAATCATCACTTGTAACTCCGTTCTTGTTCCCCTTGCGCATGCCATCATCTCCATGCTTGTTCTTGCTCCAATGTTCATCCTTCTCCAAGCTAGGCCCTTCATTTGTAAGCAAAACAAATGTATCCAATTTAGGCAGCATCATATTCTCATGAACATTAGAATCATTACCAAGAAACGAAAGTACCTGGTAATTTAGTTGGCGTGCACGAGCTCTAGTAATTGGTCCAGTATGTATAGCAGCAGGGGTTGTGGGTGTAACAATTGTATTGATGTCCTCATCATCCTCCCCTTCTTGAAATAAAGTCGTCCTCGACGGAAGTCCATCTTCCTCACCCAAATAAGGCTTCAAATCTGCAATGTTAAAAGTGGGACTAACCCCAAAATCTGCAGGCAGCTCAAGTTTATATGCATTATCATTTATTTTCTCTAACACCTTAAAGGGACCATCAGCACGTGGCATTAGCTTTGATTTGCGCAAATCAGGAAATCTATCCTTACGCAAATGTAACCAAACAAGATCTCCAGGTGCAAACACAACATGTTTTCTACCCTTATCTCCAGCAAGTTTATATTTAGCATTCATACGCTCAATGTTTTCCTTAGTTAACTCATGCATTTTTAAAATCAATTCAGCACGTTGTTTAGCATCAAAATTAACCTTCTCCGAAGATGGAAGAGGCAACAAATCAATAGGTGCACGAGGTAGGAAACCATACACAACTTCTAAAGGGCACATCTTAGTAGTAGAATGCAATGAACGATTATAAGCAAATTCAATATGAGGCAAGCATTCCTCCCACATTTTCTTATTATTCTTCAAAACAGCCCTAAGCATAGTAGACAACGTTCTATTGACTACTTCAGTTTGTCCATCAGTTTGGGGGTGACAAGTAGTACTAAAAAGCAGTTTAGTCCCCAACTTAGCCCATAAACATCTCCAAAAGTGGCTAAGAAATTTAGTATCACGATCTGAAACAATAGTATTTGGCACACCATGTAAGCGAATAATTTCACGAAAGAACAAATCAGCAACATTAACAGCATCATCGCTTTTATGACATGGTATAAAGTGTGCCATTTTCGAGAATCTATCCACGACAACAAATATGCTATCCCTCCCCTTCTTTGTTCGAGGTAAACCTAAAACAAAGTCCATAGATATATCCTCCCAAGGAACACTAGGTACAGGTAACAGCATATATCCACCATCCGCGGTAGCAATCATCACACGCGGAGATTTGCATTCTCTCGCATAATGACCTCCTCCCTTACAACGACGACAAATAATATCACTTGTGTGCCCTGTTGATGCCATGGAAGAAGAAGAACGCTGTGCAGGCCCCGCAGGTGCGCTCTTGGCAGATAATGGTGGTTGTGCCTGTTTTCTTGTATCACGGCTGGAGGTGGCACCGGATGGAGGTGCTGGTGCAGTTGAAGTAGAAGATGCACGTGGTGTCCATGATGAAGGTCGGCCTGCAGAAAAGTTAGTTCGCCCCAATGCTTGTCGATCCTGCACTTCACGTTCAGCTTTACAAGCAAGATGGAATAAACGAGTGATATTAGTATACTCCTTATAGTCTAGAATGGTCTGAATCTCTCTATTTAATCCACCCAGAAAACGTTCAAGCATAGCTTCATTCTCCTCAACAATACCACATCTAATCATGCCAGTTTGTAATTCCTGATAATATTCTTCTACAGAATTTTTCCCTTGTCTTAAACGCTGCAATTTTTGAAGCAATTCACGTTGATAATATGGTGGAACCCAACGCGTACGCATAGCAGTTTTCAAAGCAGCCCAAGTAGTTGGAATAGGATATAATCTACAATGTTCAGACCACCATACACATGCAAAACTAGTGAAAGCACAAACGGCAGCAGCAACTCGTCTCTCCTCAGGATATTGTAAACATGTAAATCGTTGTTCAGTTTCTAACTCCCAAGTAAGATATATATCAGGAACATATCTACCCTCAAATGGTGGAATATTCAATTTCAGTTTAGGAATATGGACATCATCTCGTACCTGAGGTGGTGTTGCAGGCCTACCATTACGAATATATACCTGAGGTCGACCTGCAGGTGGTGGTACAGGTGGCTGCACGTAGTGTTGATTTTGATCAACCTCATCCTCATAGTCTCCCACATAATCATCCTCCTCCGCATCAGCAGCAGGAGCCACAGAAGTATCAACAGCATCACCAACAGTTTGGCCAAACGCAAGAGGAACACGGCTTGCTCGGCGGAGGTCTGCTTCGCGACGTGGAGGTAGTCGTTGTTGTTGTTGGTGTTGGAGAGGTGCGTTAGCTGCAGCGGGTGGTGGTGGTGGAAGACGCGCGAGCAATTCATTAAACTTGTTATCGAGCTTTGTTTCGAACGTCTTCTCAAAGCCAGTGATCTTCTCCATGGCCTCTTCAAAATTGTTCAGCACATCTTGCACCTGTTCAGTCATCATTTGCTGAAACTTATCATGAAGCTCCTTGTTCGATAAATTCTCCCAGTCAATCTCGTCGGCTTGTGATCCTGGCATGGTTAGCAGCAATAGAAACACACAAGAATATGATCCTACAGACTACGAACAAGTGGTGGTGGTGGGTGTCACAAATCCGTCAAGCAAATCTCAAATTCTTACCAGTTCTTACCCAGCAGCAGGCGGTGATGATAATGGTGCGGCGGCGGCGTGACAACTTATGACCAGAACTCGAAACTCTAAAAGACTAGACTCTAAGACCAGCAACTAGACACGACGATGCAACCGCAAATTCAACAAAGCAAAACCCTAAAAAGATTATGCAAAGGCTCAGATTGGTTCGGATATGATGAACTAACCCTAATTTTTTTTTGTGGCTTTTTCGTGGACTGTAGGTATGAAGAACAGACTCGATCTAAACTACGAAAAACTGTAAAATCTCACCGAGCAACCTGGAAATCTGATACCACTTGATAGAGGCAAAGGTGTCCCGTCTTTCGATGAGATGATGGATATCGCTTTGGTGGAAGTCGACTTTGACGATCCGACTACGAACGTGCGATGACGTCGCGCCTTAGCAATCGCTAAACCAACTCCGAGAGGTTATTGACCACGCCGGAGCACGATCAACCTGACCACGAGGGTCTGTTTCCTGCGAGCAAACGAAGAACAAGCAAGAAACTAAGATTGCAATCTGGATATTGCGAATATAAGATGAAAGCTTTATTGATCAAGGTGGGGTTCTGTGACGCCTTTGTCTGGTCGTTGAACACAAACGAAGTACGCGAAGTTGCAGCTATGGCGAACTTTTAATCTAAACAAAAACCCAAAGTCTAAACGATGCCCTAAGGGCTGTATATATGGAGGAAGAGGGGGGAATTTCGTGGCCCTTGGTGGAGGAGTCCGAAATCAACCCTATCTCTTGTTTCCCCACACATACGGACTCTAAAAATAGCCTATACTTATGTATTTCGAAATTACATGGGCCTGGCCCAATAATAAGGTGACGCAGCACCTAAAATAGCCTCGGGATGAAATTTATGAAGTGGCATCTTGTATATTTCGTCCAAGGCTTCATGCACCCATTATGGTGGCTTCAAAGTCCTGAAATCATCACTTGTAACTCCGTTCTTGTTTCCCTTGCGCATGCCATCATCTCCATGCTTGTTCTTGCTCCAATGTTCATCCTTCTCCAAGCTAGGCCCTTCATTTGTAAGCAAAACAAATGTATCCAATTTAGGCAGCATCATATTCTCATAAACATTAGAATCATTACCAAGAAACGAAAGTACCTGGTAATTTAGTTGGCGTGCACGAGCTCTAGTAATTGGTCCAGTATGTATAGCAGCAGGGGCTGTGGGTGTAACAATTGTATTATTTTGATCATCCTCATCCTCATAATCTCCCACATAATCATCCTCCTCCGCATCAGCAGCAGGAGCCACAGAAGTATCAACAGCAGCACCAACAGTTTGGCCAAACGCAAGAGGAACACGGCTTGCTCGGCGGAGGTCTGCTTCGCGACGTGGAGGTAGTCGTTGTTGTTGCTGTTGGAGAGGTGCGTTAGCTGCAGCGGATGGTGGTGGTGGAAGACGCGCGAGCAATTCATTAAACTTGTTATCGAGCTTTGTTTCGAACGTCTTCTCAAAGCCAGTGATCTTCTCCATGGCCTCTTCAAAATTGTTCAGCACATCTTGCACCTGTTCAGTCATCATTTGCTGAAACTTATCATGAAGCTCCTTGTTCGATAAATTCTCCCAGTCAATCTCGTCGGCTTGTGATCCTGGCATGGTTAGTAGCAATAGAAACACACAAGAATATGATCCTACAGACTACGAACAAGTGGTGGTGGTGGGTGTCACAAATCCGTCAAGCAAATCTCAAATTCTTACCAGTTCTTACCCAGCAGCAGGCGGTGATCGGCAACCGTTGTAGTCAAAAACTCTCAAAGCTTGGATAGAGCGATTACCAGGGAGAGTCAAACGCACGACGTAGATGTATGTGGAGCTGGGAAGGCTTATAATATGGTAGCAAAAAGGGTCAGCAATAATCAATTCAGAGATGCAAAGTTGAATAAACGCTCAACGACGGTACTGTGCTGGTCCTAGGCTAGACTATGCTAGAGACGCGAGCCTAGAACACTAACAAAATCACGGCGCGGCACGTAAACAAGGGAAAAGCACACTCTGGAATTTTTTTTTAGCTCTTTTTTTTTTGCGCTCTTTTTTTTTTGCGCTGTTTTTTTTGTTTTTTTTTGCGAAAAATCACTATAATGGCGAGTGTCTCAAAACTCTTCTTAGCTCAAACTGACAGGATGGGCACGAAATTTTTTTTGACCAATTTTTTTTTTTGACTGCCCGGACCCAAAAACTGGAAACGGGTCAAAAAAAACTTCCTATAATGGCACCTGTCTCAAAACACTCAGAAACACCTAAAAATAGGATAGCCAGAAATTTTTTTGAAAAATGCGTTTTCGAAAAATTTTGGGCCTAAACGGAGCGTGGCTACCCGACTCTTTTTTTTTTCCGAAACCTACTCCGGCAAGGAAACACGAATCGGAATCTAGATGGATCCCGAAAACAAACCTAATAAGCAAAGAACTCGGATTGGTGGTGGATATATGGTGGTGGTATATGGCAGCGGTGGTAGTATATGGATATGGATCGGTGGTGGTATATGGACACGGATTGGTGGTGGTATATGGATACGGATTCGGTGCGGTGGTGGTAGATGGCAGGGGCGATGATGATGGTGCGGCAGCGGCGTGACAACTTATGACCAGAACTCGAAACTCTAAAAGACTAGACTCTAAGACCAGCAACTAGACACGACGATGCAACCGCAAATTCAACAAAGCAAAACCCTAAAAAGATTATGCAAGGCTCAGATTGGTTCGGATATGATGAACTAACCCTAAATTTTTTTTGTGGCTTTTTCGTGGACTATAGGTATGAAGAGCAGACTCGATCTAAACTACTAAAAAACTGTAAAATCTCACCGAGCAACCTGGAAATCTGATACCACTTGATAGAGGCAAAGGTGTCCCGTCTTTCGATGAGATGGTGGATTTCGCTTTGGTGGAAGTCGACTTTGACGATCCGACTACGAACGTGCGAGGACGTCGCGCCTTAGCAATCGCTAAACCAACTCCGAGAGGTTATTGACCACGCCGGAGCACGATCAACCTGACCACGAGGGTCTGTTTCCTGCGAGCAAACGAAGAACAAGCAAGAAACTGAGATTGCAATCTGGATATTGCGAATATAAGATGAAAGCTTTATTGATCAAGGTGGGGTTCTGTGACGCCTTTGTCTGGTCGTTGAACACAAACGAAGCACGCGAAGTTGCAGCTATGGCGAACTTTTAATCTAAACAAAACCCAAGGTCTAAACGATGCCCTAAGGGCTGTATATATGGAGGAAGAGGGGGTGGATTTCGTGGCCCTTGGAGGAGGAGTCCGAAATCAACCCTATCTCTTGTTTCCCCACACATACGGACTCTAAAAATAGCCTATACTTATGTATTTCGAAATTACATGGGCCTGGCCCAATAATAAGGTGACGCAGCACCTAAAATAGCCTCGGGACGAAATTTATGAAGTGGCATCTTGTATATTTCGTCCAAGGCTTCATGCACCCATTATGGTGGCTTCAAAGTCCTGAAATCATCACTTGTAACTCCGTTCTTGTTCCCCTTGCGCATGCCATCATCTCCATGCTTGTTCTTGCTCCAATGTTCATCCTTCTCCAAGCTAGGCCCTTCATTTGTAAGCAAAACAAATGTATCCAATTTAGGCAGCATCATATTCTCATGAACATTAGAATCATTACCAAGAAACGAAAGTACCTGGTAATTTAGTTGGCGTGTACGAGCTCTAGTAATTGGTCCAGTATGTATAGCAGCAGGGGCTGTGGGTGTAACAATTGTATTGATGTCCTCATCACTAAAGTCCGAACAAGAGCATATAATTCTCTATCATAAGTAGAATAATTCAGACTAGGCCCATTCAATTTTTCAGAAAAGTATGCAACAGGTTTGCCATCTTGTAATAACACACCTCCTAATCCAATTCCACTAGCATCACATTCAAGCTCAAAAGTCTTATTAAAATCAGGAAGTTGGAGTAAAGGAGCATGTGTCAACTTATCTTTCAATACCGTGAAGGCTTCTTCCTGTGCGGTACCCCAAAGAAAAGGCACATCTTTCTTTGTAAGCTCATTGAGAGGTGCAGCAATGGTGCTGAAATCTCTCACAAAACGCCTATAGAATCCAGCGAGGCCAAGAAAACTCCTCACTTGTGTGACCGTTTTGGGCTGCGGCCAACTCTCAATAGCTTCAATCTTGGCTTTATCAACTTCAATTCCCTGTGGAGTAACAACATAGCCAAGAAAAGATACTCGGTCGGTGCAAAAGGTGCACTTCCCAAGGTTACCAAACAAACATGCATCACGTAAAGCAATAAAAACAGCACGTAAATGTTCCAAATGTTCTTCCAAAGATCTGCTATAAATCAATATGTCATCAAAGTAAACTACCACAAATCGTCCAATGAAAGCACGTAAAACTTCGTTCATTAATCTCATGAAAGTACTAGGTGCATTAGTTAACCCAAAAGGCATGACTAACCACTCATATAATCCAAACTTAGTTTTAAATGCTGTTTTCCATTCATCTCCCAATTTCATACGAATTTGATGGTAGCCACTACGCAAATCAACGTTGGAGAATATTGTAGAGCCACTCAATTCATCAAGCATATCATCTAGCCTAGGAATAGGATGACGATAACGAATAGTAATATTATTAATGCCTCTACAATCAACACACATACGTGATGTACCATCCTTTTTCGGCACTAGAATAATAGGAACAGCACAAGGACTAAGGGATTCGCGTATATAACCTTTGTCGAGAAGCTCTTGTACTTGACGCATAATCTCCTTCGTCTCCTCTGGATTGGTACGGTATGGTGCACGGTTTGGCAATGAAGCACCGGGAATTAAGTCAATCTGATGCTCAATCCCTCGAATAGGCGGTAATCCCGGTGGCACGTCTTGTGGAAAAACGTCAGCGAACTCCTGCAAAATGTTAGTGACAGCAGGAGGCAAAGAGGGAGGCACATCCTCGAATGAAAATAATGCCTCTTTGCACACAAAAGCATAGCAAACAGATTTGCTGAAATCTAGCTCATCAATATCAGATTTGGTGGCAAATAAACATGCACTTTTCAATTTAATTTCAGAAGCAACACTAGATGGTTTATTATTAGGCTTCATTTGTTGCTCAAATTCTTTTGCCACAATCTGATTTTCACTCTTATTCTTCTCCTGTTGTGCTTTATTAGCTCTATTAATATCATCTTTCAAAATGGAATCAGGAGTCATAGGAAGCAAAGTAATATTTTTATCCTTATGAACAAGAGTATAGTGATTGTTTCTACCATGGTGTACAGAATTTTTATCAAATTGCCATGGTCTACCAAGTAATAAGGAACATGCTTGCATAGGTACCACATCACAATCAACATAATCAGCATATGTAGAAATACTAAAATGCACACGAACAATACGTGTTACCTTAACCTTGCCGCTGTTGTTGAACCATTGGATGTAGTAATGATAGAGGCAAAGTTGTCCCGTCTTTCGATGAGATGGTGGATTTCGCTTTGGTGGAAGTCGACTTTGACGATCCGACTACGAACGTGCAAGGACGTCGCGCCTTAGCAATCGCTAAACCAACTCCGAGAGGTTATTGACCACGCCGGAGCACGATCAACCTGACCACGAGGGTCTGTTTCCTGCGAGCAAACGAAGAACAAGCAAGAAACTGAGATTGCAATCTGGATATTGCGAATATAAGATGAAAGCTTTATTGATCAAGGTGGGGTTCTGTGACGCCTTTGTCTGGTCGTTGAACACAAACGAAGTACGCGAAGTTGCAGCTATGGCGAACTTTTAATCTAAACAAAACCCCAAAGTCTAAACGATGCCCTAAGGGCTGTATATATGGAGGAAGAGGGGGGAATTTCGTGGCCCTTGGTGGAGGAGTCCGAAATCAACCCTATCTCTTGTTTCCCCACACATACGGACTCTAAAAATAGCCTATACTTATGTATTTCGAAATTACATGGGCCTGGCCCAATAATAAGGTGACGCAGCACCTAAAATAGCCTCGGGACGAAATTTATGAAGTGGCATCTTGTATATTTCGTCCAAGGCTTCATGCACCCATTATGGTGGCTTCAAAGTCCTGAAATCATCACTTGTAACTCCGTTCTTGTTCCCCTTGCACATGCCATCATCTCCATGCTTGTTCTTGCTCCAATGTTCATCCTTCTCCAAGCTAGGCCCTTCATTTGTAAGCAAAACAAATGTATCCAATTTAGGCAGCATCATATTCTCATGAACATTAGGATCATTACCAAGAAACGAAAGTACCTGGTAATTTAGTTGGCGTGCACGAGCTCTAGTAATTGGTCCAGTATGTATAGCAGCAGGGGCTGTGGGTGTAACAATTGTATTGATGTCCTCATCAGAAATTGCATATGGGATTGACTAAATCCTTGACATCGTGGTTCAACCGATAAAGATCTTCGTGGAATATGTAGGAACCAATATGGGCATCCAGGTCCCGCTATTGGTTATTGACCGAAGAGGTGTCTCGGTCATGTCTACATGATTGTCGAACCCGTAGGGTCCGCATGCCTAACGTTCGATGACTCTAGAGTAGTATTGGGATATGTGCATTGGTAATCGAATGTTGTTCGAAGTCCCGGATGAGATCTCGGACATCACGAGGAGCTCCGGAATGGTTCGGAGGTGAAGATTCATATATAGGAAATCATGTTTTGGTCACTGGAAATGTTTCGGGCATTATCGGTATTGTATCGGGAGTGTCGAAAGGGGTCTAGGGGTCAATCTGCCCCCGGGGCCCACATGGTCTGTAGCGAGGACGTCCTAGCCTACATAGGCCAAGGGCACCAGCCCAGAGAAGCCCATGCGCCAAGGAGAGGTTGAGGAGGAAGATTCCTAAGGGGGGAAGGCACCCGCCTAGGTGCCTTGGGAAGGGGGAGACCTCCCTAGGCCCATGCACCCTCCTTGGAGGAGGGGTTAGGGCAGCGACCTAGCCCTCCCCCTTGATATTTCTCCAACGTATCTATAATTTTTTATCGTTCCATGTTATTATATTATCTATTTTTGATGTTTTTATGCATTAATATGCTATTTTATATTATTTGGGACTAACCTATTAACCTAGTGCCTAGTGCCAGTTGCTGTTTTTTTTTCTTCTTTTTTTGTCTTCTACAGAAAATCAATAGCAAACAGAACGAAATTTTTTGATGACTTTTCTTGGACAACAAGACACCTAGGAAGCTTCAGAAGGAGGACAGAAGACCCACGAGGCCACAAGCCCTAGGGCGCACCCTAGGGAGGCGCCTCCTAGGCTTGTGGGCCACTCGTGGATCTCCAAGCCCTAACTCCAGCACTATAAATTCCCGAATATTCCCCTTACATTAGAGGGCACAACAAAAATACTTTTTCGCAGCCACAAGCTTCTGTTCTTGTGAGATCCCATCTTGGGGCCTTTTCTGGCACTCCGACAGAGGGGTATTCGATCACGAAGGGCCTCTACACCAACCTTGTTGCCCTTCCGATGATGCGTGACTAGTTTACCACGGACCTAAGGGTCCATAGCTAGATGGCTTCCTATTTCTCTTTGATCTTCAATACAATGTTCTCCTTAATGTTCTTGGAGATCTATTCGATGTAATGTTCTTTTGCGGTGTGTTTGTTGAGAACCGATGAATTGTGGATTTATGAACATATTATCTATGAATTGTGGATTAAGACAGCTTTGTATTTCTCTCTGATCTATCGATTTGGTTTGGCCTATAGATTGGTTTTTCTTGCAATGAGAGAGATGCTTTGTGATGGGTTCAATCTTGCGATGTCCTCACCCAGTGACAGTAGGTGTAGCGAGGCACGTATTGTATTGTTGCCATTAAGGATAAAAAGATGGGGTTTTGCCATATTGACTGGATCTATCCCTCTACATCATGTCATCTTGATTAAGGCATTACTCCGTTCTTATGAACTTAATACTCTAGATGCATGCTGGATAGCGGTCGATGTGTGGAGTAATAGTAGTAGATGCAGAATTGTTTCAGTCTACTTGTCATGTACACGTTGCCTATATTCATGATCATTGCCTTAGATATCGTCATAACTTTGCGCTTTTCTATCAATTGCTCAACAGTAATTTGTTTACCCACCATATGCTATCTTCAAGAGATAAGCCTCTAGTGAAACATATGGCCCCGGGTCTATTTTCCCTCATATATTTTCAGATCTATAAAACCAAAATCCCAAAAATACCTTTCTGCAATTTATTTATATTTACTTTATTTTGTCGTTTACTTATGTTTTATATCTATCTTTATTAGATCTCACTCCTGCAAGTGACCTGAAGGGATTGACAACCCCTTTTTCGTGTTGAGTGCAAGTGTTTTTTAGTTTGTGCATGTGAATATTGGGGACTTGCTTGTGCCTCCTACTGGATTGATACCTTGGTTCTTAACTGAGGGAAATACTTATCTCTACTTTGTTGCATCACCATTTCCTCTTCAAGGGAAAATCAACGCAAGCTCAAGAAGTAGCAGAAGAATTTCTGGCATCATTGCCGGGGAGGTTCTATATCAAGCCTACCAAGTACCTATCACAAACTCTCATCTCTTCATTACATTATTTTTCATTTGCCTCTCGTTTTCCTCTCCCCCACTTCTAAAATATTTTCAGAAAAATACAAAAATATTTTCTGTTTGCCTTTCCATTTGCCCTTATGTCTTACTTGGTTTATTTGCTATTTTGCTTGCCATAATTGTGTGTTTATTGAAATTAGAGGCATAAAAAAGGGGTTTATGGATCTTCATCCACTTGCTAATCTTTTTAAAAGATCCAACTATGATGAACCAATTGCTAGTGAGTTGGGTGCACTAGATTATCTTTATGAAGTTTTGCTTGAAATTCATGAATCTGAAAATTGTGATGAAGTGCTAAAAGAAGAAATTTATGAAGTGATTCACGATAGCTCCTTGAATGAAAAGCATGATTGCAATGATGTTATTATAAATTCTATTAATATCAATTGTGCTAATAATATGCAAAACTCCAAGCTTGGGGATGCTAATTTTGCTATGTCTACTACTTATTGCAATAATCATGATTGGGGTGATCATGTTTCTTATGATCTTGAAAATATATTTAAGCCTCATGATGAATATGTTTTTAATAATGATGAAAGTGGGTTTGGAGAGGTCATGACTTTATTTGATGATAATCCCACTATTTTGGAAGAGTGTCAACTTTGCATGCATCTGGATCATGTAGAGAATATGTTATGTGATGGCTATATTATTGAATTTTATTATGATCCTACATGTAATTATTATGAGAGAGGAATATATGGTTGTAGAAATTTTCATGTTACTAAATTACCTCTCGTTATGTTGAGATTGCTATTGTTTCATCCTTCTTTCTTGCATATGCAAGTTTTTGCTTGTCATGATAAACCTTTTCCCTATAAAATGCCTATGCGTAGGTAGTATGTTAGACTTATACTTGGTTTTCACATGTTATATGATGCTCTCTTTGTGCTTCAAATTTTTTGTCTTTCATGTGAGCATCATTAAAATTGTCAATGCCTAGCTAAAAGGCTTTAAAGAAAAGCGCTTGTTGGGAGACAAACCGATATTTTTCCTTTCTATTATTATGATAAATACACATTATTTCTTCTGTAGTAATTGTGTTTTAGTGTTTTAATTAGTTTTTGTGCCAATTCAGACCTTTGTGATGGTCCATGGTGATAGTTGATTTGATTTGCTAAAAACAAAAACTTTTGCGCCCAGTAACAGAATTGATCTTATCCGCTGCAGCGATGAAAAATTCTGAATTCTTTCCACTTTATTTATATGTAAATTTCCTATATTGTCCTAATTTTTCAGAATTTTTGGAGTTACAGAAGTATACGAAATTTCCAGATTACTACAAATTGTTCTGTTCTTGACAGATTCTGTTTTCTTTGTGTTGTTTGCTTATTTTGATGAATCTATGGGTAGTATCGGGGGTATGAGCCATGGAGAAGTTGGAATACAATAGATATGACACCAATATAAATTTAGCATGAGTTCACAACAGTACCTAAAGTGGTGATTTGCTTTATTATACTAACGGATCTTACGAGTTTTCTGTTGAGTTTTGTGTTGTGAAGCTTTCAAGTTTAGGGTAAAGATTTGATGGACTATGGAATATGGAGTGGCAAGAGCCTAAGCTTTGGGATGCCCAAGTCACCCCAAGGTAATATTCGCAAGCATCTAAGCTTGGGGATGCCCTGGGTGGCATCCCCTCTTTCGTCTTCCATCCATTGGTAAATTTACTTAAGGATATATTTTTATTCACCACATGATATGTGTTTTGCTTTGAGCGTCTTGTATTATATGAGTTTTTTCTTTTTAGTTTGTCACAATCATCCTTGTTGTATACAACTTTTGAGAGGGACACGCATTAATGGTGAATTTATTAGAATACTCTATGTGCTTCACTTATATCTTTTGAGGTAGGTAGTTGCTCTAGTGCTTCACTTATATCTTTCTAGAGCATGGTGGTGGTTTTATTTCGTAGAAATTTGTGAACTCTCATGCTTCACTTATATTATTTTGAGAGTCTTAAAACAATATGGCAATTTGCTTAGGTTATGAATTTGGTCCTAATATGATGGGCATCCAAGAGGGATATAATAAAAACTTTCATAAAGAGCATTGAATATATGAGAAGTTTGATTCCTTGCATTTGTTCTGAGATATAAAGATGGTGATATTAGATTTATGCTAGAGAGTAATTGTGGATTAGTAGAAATACTTGTGTTAAAGTTTGTGATTCCCGAAGCATGCACGTATGGTCTATTGTTATGCGATGAAGTTAGAGCATGATTTATTTTTTATTGTCTTCCTTATGAGTGGTGATTGAGGATGAGAGATGGTATTTTCGTACCAATCTATCCCCCTAGGAGTGTGTGTATTAATACTTTGCTTCGATGGCTAATAAATTTTTGCAACTAGATGATGCCCCGCGCATTGCTGTGGGAATATGTCACGGATTTTTAGAGTAACATCAACATACAAAAGAAGACAACTAATTTGAATCAATAATATGATACATTATATGTGGTATAATCGTTGTTAAGAAGTCAACTCAGAGTCTAAGACGACAATAATCGGCAACATTAAGAAGACCTGGGTAGCTGGAAAAATGAGGATAAGCTTAAATCTTTACCATTCAGGTTCTTTGCATTCTCAGTCGTAACATAATGGCCTACAAATAAAATATAGAAATAGAAAAGCTAGTTTGCAATGTTGCACGGAAAATTAACGTATCTACAAATGGCTTTCAAGACAAAATTGTTGGTCATCAATTCAGCATACCTGAACCAATTGAAGCTAAATAAAATGCACTCCTACTTTTCTGCTCACTCCTACAAATTGAAAAATGGTGTGATGGGCATGATTTTTTAGTATAGGCGACACTGAATTTTTCCACATGTTCAGTTTACACGCAAAGCTTGACAGCCTTATCAGCATTACCTATTTCTAGAACTTAAAATCCATAGGCATAGCCGGAAAATAGTAGTAATGTGTGGTAGAAACATATGAGGAAAATGAACTAACTGACACACGTGGTGGTATATGAGTACATGGAAAAATGAACTTTCCATCGGCTACATCATAGCAAGTTTAACATACCTTTCCATCGGCCAAGGTATGAACTTTCATCAAGCGATAGCATATCGAAACAAAAGATTTCACTAAGGATTCATGAACTGGGTCTATAAAACAACAATTATAGCATAATGGACAAACAATTTTTGCTCTCTCGCAGCAGAAGATCAAAATTCCAAAATTCCACTTTCAAGAACACCTAAAACTGTACTTATAACATATCATTTTTTGCATATTTAGCAATGTGAAATAACTAAAAAAATCAGAAATAATATGGGAGGCTTAACTAAAAGAGAGCTAACAAACCTGATTTTGGAATAAAGAATGTGAGGTATTCCATTTGCAGCCTTGAAAGAAACAATGTCCAAATTACAGTAGAAATTGCTCTTCTAATTTCTGTCAGCAACCCGTATCTCCTGCATGCAAATTCATGGCAGCAAGACCAGAAAAAGTAAATCATCATGTATTTATGTAGACACAAAGCAAGGGATGAAAACAAAAAATATTTATCCCAAATGTCCAATGTCGTTGAAACCTGGCAAAACAGAGTTAAGGGCATGAACACCATGATTAGACAAATCAAACATAACCTAGACACGGCAAGCAAATCCCTACACCAAAATCCCTACGTCCAAAAGTAATGATGGCACATGAGAAATTTGAATGCTAGGGTGTGGAATCAGCTTGAGGCGGCAGAGACTCACCTGTATTTAGGAAGTGCATATTTGTACTGGCCTCCTTACTGTCACCATTCTCCTCTTCGGCCTACCAACATCCCATGACAACAGCCTTGTTATTCCCGGCGTCACAACAGTGATGGTGGAGCATGAATATGGTCATGGTCCACAGAGCGGATTAGGAAGGGAGAGGGGCTCATGGGGTGGATTTAAGATGACGGAACCATTGGAGGGAGTTTCTCACCACCGGTAGCTGCATGAGTAGTATGGCAGAACGGCCACCCATATGGAAGACGACGGGAATGAAATGAGTTGTGGAGCACCCAATTTAAATGGGAATCCATCAGTTTCTTGTGGACATAGTGGGGAGAGGATGTGAAGCGTCAATCATCAATGACGTTCAACAGAAGGGTTTCTTTGATTTTTAGGAGAAGAGTTTATTGGACGGCCGTAAAAGGCAACTGATAAGATAAAAGTGTGGGCCAGTTGAGGGGATGCACAGACGTTCAGGCAGTGGGTTGTGTGGTCAGCATCAGCAAATGAAAAATTACTGAAGAACAACATGATTACATGATCTCCACATCGAGAAGCTTAGTCCATACTTAGTAGCAGTGAAGTAAGCTATGTGGCAAACCAGAATGTGGTGTCCCTGGGAAGACGGCGCTACTGATGGAACCGGCCTCCTCGCAAACGATGATGATAGTAGAGCAGAACAACAACGTCAATGACCAAACGGCAGACGGCCCGCGTCCAACCGCGCCTAGAAGATCGGAGCAGAGGAATGGGTGTGCCCAGCCCGATTCATGTTGCTCCTCAACGACTTGGGGTAGCAGCAACGGAGTCGCGCCCAGCCCCAACCCAGCGCCCAGGAGACGTCATACTGGTGGCGGCCGGTCGGTCGAAGCAGACGGCTGATGGTGGCAGCGCGCGGTGGTGGACGGGTAGCGCGAGCAGGACGGTGTGTTGTGAGGAGAGCGGCGCGCGAGCGAGGGCGGCGGCCATGGCGTGGTGAGGAGCGGTGCTGACCTCGAGGTGGTGGCCAGATTTGGCCGGGCTGTAGAGGAGGCCTACAGTGGCGGCGATGCACATATGAGGCGCGATGGAGATGTGGTCGCCGTGGGCGCGCAACGCATGACGGGAGGAGAAGGAAACTGGATGGAAGAGAGGAGGAAGGGCAGCGAACTGGTGGCGCTCTAGTGGTGTCAGGTTGGGTTGGTATCGCATGCGCGGGAGGACCGACGGCCGTGCGGGAGAACGATGGGCAGATTGGGTTGCCCTATGCTGGATGAGCGATGGTATTGTGGGACGTTCTTTTTTTTACTATTTCTACCCTCGTCCGTTTAAGACTCTGAAAGCGGGGGAGATGGGCTAGGCTGGATGATGTGTGTGCGGAGGCTCTCTCGTGGGTCCAAGCGATAGAAACTGAAGCGAACATGTTTGTTTTGAACTGTGGTGTGTCCCATATGTAAGTCTCTAACTGATGAGGACATGACTACCTTGGATATGACCAAAAATATTGCATATATGCATATTTGTCAGGTGATTTCTAGTGCAAACTATTCAATAATCTATTTATGTTATCCAGAACAAAAATACTTCACACACTTTTGTGTTTTGTCTAATTGCAGGTGTATGGGACATTTGTACAATCCACATATGAAGATAAGGAAGAAAGAGATGTTTATTTGCTGTCCAAAAATTCTCTCACGTCACTTTTGGCCCAAGAGAAGATAGAGTCCAAGTCTCTCACGTTCTGGATTCAGATTCGGACTGCACAGACACACCTGACTCAAAACGGACACAAGTTTTTCATACGGACTCCGAATTGGGTGATTCTTTTTTTGTTGGAAACTAGATTTCGTGCACTTTCCAACCCAATGGGAATAACCTTCAAATTCGTCCGGAGCGTTGAGTTGTGGACGAAACAATCTGATGCTGCAGCAGAATCCGAGTCAAACTACAAGTCCAAAGGTGTTACATCACCTCCACTTGGGCCCATTGGCCTTGTACGACCTAGATTTAGTTTTAGGCTGCCTTGGGACGTCCTCCCACCTCCTTGGCCGCCACCCCTTGCTCCTATATAAGTAGATCCATCTAGTAGCTTTTCCTGGGGATTTGTTTAGTTAAAAGTTAGCCACTGCAACTTCGTGTACTTCGTTTGTGTCCAACGACCAGACCAAGACCGCTTACGGATCCCCACCATTATCAATACCTCATATATATTTGCAATATTCAGATTGCTTTATCATATTCTTGCTCGTTCTTCGATTGCTTGCAGGAATAGACCTTCGTGGTTAGGCTGACCGTGCTTCCGGCATCGTCAGTAACCTCAGGAGATTGGTTTAGCGATTGCTAAGGCGCAACGTCATGCACGTTTGTAGTCGGATTGTCAAAGTCGTCTCCACCAAATCGATACTTATCATCTCATCGAAAGATCGGGACACCCTCGCCTCTATCAAGTGGTATCAGTTTTCAGGTTGCTCGGTGAGAATTTCCAGTTTTCCTAGATTAGATTTATTTTCTTACCTATTGTCCAAGAAAAAGCCACAAAAAAGAGTTAGATCTATTCATCCTTGGTCCAAGCCAGTCCGAGCCTTTGCAATTTTCTTTTCATTGCTTGCATAGTTGAATTATCGGTTGCATCGTCGTGTCGAGTTGCTGGTCTTAGTGTCTAGGTCGTTTAGAGTTTCGAGTTCTGTTCACATTAGTCACGTCGCTGCTGCAGCGTTATCCCTTCCGCTGTCCACCACCCATCCATCAATTTCCTCCACGTGCTACCCACCGTTCATTGTCATATCATAGTTGAGGTCACTCACATCTTCACTTGATCCAATCTGCATCTTATCTAGTTTGTTTTGGAAAGAGGGAGAAAAAAAGAGAGAAAAAAAACGAGAGAAAAAAAGAGAAAAAAAAAAGTCAGAGAAAAAAAAGGAGAGAAAGAAAAAAAAGTGTGAGGAAAAAAAAGAGAGAAGAAAAAAAAACAAAATTCGGATCTTTTTAGACTCAATCTCGTACCTGAATTCGGATTGGAATCTGTTTTGCGCACTGTTCAGTAAAACAGGTGTATCTTCCTCATACGAAGTCCGTTTTGGCTCCGTGAGTACTCAAATTGAAGATAGCGACGAGCCGCATCTAAATAGTTTCAGAAGGTATTTCAATATTTGACACCTCAAAATCGGCTTCTAAATAGGTCTTTTTGCCCTCCGAAGTTCGTGAACACAGCTTGTTCCAATTTTTTAGGCCAGTTTTAGAATTCTTTGACTCCTCATATCAACTCGGAATTGAGTGATTCTTTTTGCATTGGAAAGCTTGAGTTAGTAGCATTCTTTGAAAGAATTTATCAGAAAATTGTCTCAAACTTTTCAAGAGGAAAGTTGGAGAGAGAGTTGTTGTATATCCTGCTTGGCAGTTGTTTTTCATCATTATTTTCACTGCCGTTGTGATCTTCACTTATATCTTGCTGTCAAGAGCTACTTAGTATCCTTCATTGATGCTAGTTGTGCTACGCCGTGACCTCATTAGTGTTCTAGGCTCGCGTCTCTAGTCCGGTCTAGCCTAGGACCAGCACAGTACCGTCGTTGAGCGTTTATTCAACATTGCATCTTTGAATTGATTATTGTTAATCTTTTGCTACCATATATAGCCAACCCAGCTCCACATATTTCTACACCGTGTATACGTACGCTCCCCTGGCAATCGCTTTACTCAATATTCGGAGTTACTTGACACCGCTTGATAGAGGCTAAGGTGTCCCGTCTTTCGATGAGATGATGGATATCGCTTTGGTGGAAGTTGACTTTGACGATCCGACTACGAACGTGCGAGGACGTCGCGCCTTAGCAATCGCTAAACCAACTCCGAGAGGTTATTGACCACGCCGGAGCACGATCAACCTGACCACGAGGGTCTGTTTCCTGCGAGCAAACGAAGAACAAGCAAGAAACTGAGATTGCAATCTGGATATTGCGAATATAAGATGAAAGCTTTATTGATCAAGGTGGGGTTCTGTGACGCCTTTGTCTGGTCGTTGAACACAAACAAAGTACGCGAAGTTGCAGCTATGGCGAACTTTTAATCTAAACAAAACCCAAAGTCTAAACGATGCCCTAAGGGCTGTATATATGGAGGAAGAGGGGGGAATTTCGTGGCCCTTGGTGGAGGGGTCCGAAATCAACCCTATCTCTTGTTTCCCCACACATACGGACTCTAAAAATAGCCTATACTTATGTATTTCGAAATTACATGGGCCTGGCCCAATAATAAGGTGACGCAGCACCTAAAATAGCCTCGGGACGAAATTTATGAAGTGGCATCTTGTATATTTCGTCCAAGGCTTCATGCACCCATTATGGTGGCTTCAAAGCCCTGAAATCATCACTTGTAACTCCGTTCTTGTTCCCCTTGCGCATGCCATCATCTCCATCCTTGTTCTTGCTCCAATGTTCATCCTTCTCCAAGCTAGGCCCTTCATTTGTAAGCAAAACAAATGTATCCAATTTAGGCAGCATCATATTCTCATGAACATTAGAATCATTACCAAGAAACGAAAGTACCTGGTAATTTAGTTGGCGTGCACAAGCTCTAGTAATTGGTCCAGTATGTATAGCAGCAGGGGCTGTGGGTGTAACAATTGTATTGATGTCCTCATCATCTACCCTCAAATGGTGGAATATTCAATTTCAGTTTAGGAATATGGACATCATCTCGTACCTGAGGTGGTGGTGCAGGCCTACCATTACGAATATATACCTGAGGTCGACCTGCTGGTGGTGGTACAGGTGGCTGCACGTAGTGTTGATTTTGATCAACCTCATCCTCATAATCTCCCACATAATCATCCTCCTCCGCATCAGCAGCAGGAGCCACAGAAGTATCAACAGCAGCACCAACAGTTTGGCCAAACGCAAGAGGAACACGGCTTGCTCGGCGGAGGTCTGCTTCGCGACATGGAGGTAGTCGTTGTTGTTGTTGTTGGGGAGGTGCGTTAGGTGCAGCGGGTGGTGGTGGTGGAAGACGCGCGAGCAATTCATTAAACTTGTTATCGAGCTTTGTTTCGAACGTCTTCTCAAGGCCAGTGATCTTCTCCATGGCCTCTTCAAAATTGTTCAGCACATCTTGCACCTGTTCAGTCATCATTTGCTGAAACTTATCATGAAGCTCCTTGTTCGATAAATTCTCCCAGTCAATCTCGTCGGCTTGTGATCCTGGCATGGTTAGCAGCAATAGAAACACACAAGAATACGATCCTACAGACTACGAACAAGTGGTGGTGGTGGGTGTCACAAATCCGTCAAGCAAATCTCAAATTCTTACCAGTTCTTACCCAGCAGCAGGCGGTGATCGACAACCGTTGTAGTCAAAAACTCTCAAAGCTTGGATAGAGCGATTACCAGGGAGAGTCAAACGCACGACGTAGATGTATGTGGAGCTGGGAAGGCTTATAATATGGTAGCAAAAAGGGTCAGCAATAATCAATTCAGAGATGCAAAGTTGAATAAACGCTCAACGACGGTACTGTGCTGGTCCTAGGCTAGACTGTGCTAGAGACGCGAGCCTAGAACACTAACAAAATCACGGCGCGGCACGTAAACAAGGGAAAAGCACACTCTAAATTTTTTTTTCGCTCTTTTTTTTTTGCGCTGTTTTTTTTTTTTTGCGAAAAATTACTATAATGGCGAGTGTCTCAAAACTCTTCCTAGCTCAAACTGACAGGATGGGCACGAAATTTTTTCGACCAATTTTTTTTTTTCGACTGCCCGGACCCAAAAACTGGAAACGGGTCAAAAA